>NW_027657211.1:0-36903 GCF_964235325.1 Thermobia domestica | reverse complement strand
GGTTGTTTTTGGGGGTCTCATGGGTTGATATCGAAACACTTAAAAATAATTTAAAATGAACGATATTAGTGTTAAATACATAGTTTTCGGGGTCTCTGTGTTGAATGATATTACTGTGAACCTAATAACACATCATCTAAGGGGGTTGTTTTTGGGGGTCTCCAGGGGGGTTGATATAGAAACACTTAAAAATAATTTAAAATGAACGATATTAGTGTTAAATACATAGTTTTCGGGGTCGCTGTGTTCAATGATGATACTTTGAACTTAATAACACATCATCTACCGGTTGAAATTGAGGGTCTGCAGGGTTGATATCGAGACACCTCAAATAATTTAAATGAACGATATTAGTGTCAGATACATAATTTTCGGGGTCGCTGTATTCAATGATGATACTCTGAACCTAATAACACATAATTTAAGGGGGTTGTTTTGTGGGTCTCCATGGTTGATATTGAGACACGTAAAAATAATTGAAAATGAACGATATTAGTGTCAAATACATAGTTTTCTGGGTCGCTGTGTTTAATGATGATGCTCTGAACTGAATAACACGTCATCTAACTTGTTAAAGTTGGGTGAGCTTTTGGGTCGATATCGAGAGACGTAAAAATAATTGAAAATAAACGATATTAGTGTCAAATACATAGTTTTCGGGGTCGCTGTGTTCAATGATGATACTCTGAACTCAATAACACATCATCTAAGGCGGTTGAAGTTGAGGGTCTCCAGGGTTGATATCGAAACACGTAAAACTAATTTAAAATGAACGATACTATTGTCAAAAACATAGCTTTCGGGGTCGCTGTGTTCAATGTTGATACTTTGAACTTAATAACACATCATCTAAGGGGGTTGAAGTTGAGGGTGTCCCAGATTAATATCGAGACACGTAATAATAATTTAAAATGAACGATATTAGTGTCAAATACATAGTTTTCGGGGTCGCTGTATTCAATGATGATACTCTGAACTTAATAACACACCATCTAAAGGGGTTGAAGTTGAGGGTCTCCCGGATTAATATCGAGACACGTAATAAGAATTTAAAATGAACGATATTAGTGTCAAATACATAGTTTTCGGGGTCGCTGTGTTCAATGATGATACTCTGAATTCAATAACACATCATCTAAGGTTTTGATGTTGGGGTCTCCAGGGTTGATATCGAGACACGTAAAAATAATTTAAATGAACGATATTAGTGTCAAATACATAATTTTCGGGGTCGCTGTATTCAATGATGATACTCTGAACCTAATAACACATCATTTAAGGGGGTTGTTTTTGGGGTCTCCAGGGTTGATATCGAAACACGTAAAAAAATTTAAAATGAACGATATTAGTATTAAATACATAGTTTTCGGGGTCGCTGTGTTCAATGATGATACTTTGAACTTAATAACACATCATCTACCGGGTTGAAATTGAGGGTCTGCAGGGTTGATATCGAGACACCTCAAAATAATTTAAATGAACGATATTAGTGTCAAATACATAATTTTCGGGGTCGCTGTATTCAATGATGATACTCTGAATTCAATAACACACCATCTAAGGTTTTGATGTTGGGGTCTCCAGGGTTGATATCGAGACACGTAAAAATAATTTAAATGAACGATATTAGTGTCAAATACATAATTTTCGGGGTCGCTGTATTCAATGATGATACTCTGAACCTAATAACACATCATTTAAGGGGGTTGTTTTTGGGGTCTCCAGGGTTGATATCGAAACACGTAAAATAATTTAAAATGAACGATATTAGTGTTAAATACATAGTTTTCGGGGTCGCTGTGTTCAATGATGATACTCTGAACTTAATAACACATCATCTAAGGGGGTTGAAGCTGGGGGTCTCCAGGGTTGATATCGTAAAACGTAATACTAATTTAAAATGAACGATATTAGTGTCAAATACATAGTTTTCTGGGTCGCTGCGTTCAATGATGACACTCTGAACTTAATAACACATCATTAAGGGGGTTGTTTTTGGGGTCTCCAGGGTTGATATCGAGACACGTAAAAATAATTGAAAATGAACGATATTAGTGTCAAATACATAGTTTTGAGGTCGCTGTGTTCAATGATGATACTTTGAACTTAATAACACATCATCTACCGGGTTGAAATTGAGGGTCTGCAGGGTTGATATCGAGACACCTCAAAATAATTTAAATGAACGATATTAGTGTCAGATACATAATTTTCGGGGTCGCTGTATTCAATGATGATACTCTGAACCTAATAACACATCATTTAAGGGGGTTGTTTTTGGGGGTCTCCAGGGTTGATATCGAAACACGTAAAATAATTTAAAATGAACGATATTAGTGTTAAAAACATAGTTTTCGGGGTCGCTGTGTTCAATGTTGATACTCTGAACTTAATAACACATCATCTAAGGGGGTTGAAGTTGAGGGTCTCCCGGATTAATATCGAGACACGTAATAATAATCTAAAATGAACGATATTAGTGTCAAATACATAGTTTTCGGGGTCGCTGTGTTCAATGATGATACTCTGAATTCAATAACACATCATCTAAGGTTTTGATGTTGGGGTCTCCCGGATTAATATCGAAACACGTAAAACCAATTTAAAATGAACGATATTAGTGTCAAATACATAGTTTTCTGGGTTGCTGCGTTCAATTATGACACTCTGAACTTAATAACACATCATCTAAGGGGGTTGAAGTTGAGGGTCTCCTGGATTAATATCGAGACACGTAATAATAATTTAAAATAAACGATATTTTTGTCAAAAACATAGCTTTAGGGGTCGCTGTGTTCAATGTTGATACTTTGAACTTAATAACACATCATCTAAGGGGGTTGAAGTTGAGGGTGTCCCAGATTAATATCGAGACACGTAATAATAATTTAAAATGAACGATATTAGTGTCAAATACATAGTTTTCGGGGTCGCTGTATTCAATGATGATACTCTGAACTTAATAACACACCATCTAAAGGGGTTGAAGTTGAGGGTCTCCCGGATTAATATCGAGACACGTAATAAGAATTTAAAATGAACGATATTAGTGTCAAATACATAGTTTTCGGGGTCGCTGTGTTCAATGATGATACTCTGAATTCAATAACACATCATCTAAGGTTTTGATGTTGGGATCTCCAGGGTTGATATCGAGACACGTAAAAATAATTTAAATGAACGATATTAGTGTCAAATACATAATTTTCGGGGTCGCTGTATTCAATGATGATACTCTGAACCTAATAACACATCATTTAAGGGGGTTGTTTTTGGGGTCTCCAGGGTTGATATCGAAACACGTAAAATAATTTAAAATGAACGATATTAGTATTAAATACATAGTTTTCGGGGTCGCTGTGTTCAATGATGATACTTTGAACTTAATAACACATCATCTACCGGGTTGAAATTGAGGGTCTGCAGGGTTGATATCGAGACACCTCAAAATAATTTAAATGAACGATATTAGTGTCAAATACATAATTTTCGGGGTCGCTGTATTCAATGATGATACTCTGAATTCAATAACACATCATCTAAGGTTTTGATGTTGGGGTCTCCAGGGTTGATATCGAGACACGTAAAAATAATTTAAATGAACGATATTAGTGTCAAATACATAATTTTCGGGGTCGCTGTATTCAATGATGATACTCTGAACCTAATAACACATCATTTAAGGGGGTTGTTTTTGGGGTCTCCAGGGTTGATATCGAAACACGTAAAATAATTTAAAATGAACGATATTAGTGTTAAATACATAGTTTTCGGGGTCGCTGTGTTCAATGATGATACTCTGAACTTAATAACACATCATCTAAGGGGGTTGAAGCGTGGGGTCTCCAGGGTTGATATCGTAAAACGTAATACTAATTTAAAATGAACGATATTAGTGTCAAATACATAGTTTTCTGGGTCGCTGCGTTCAATGATGACACTCTGAACTTAATAACACATCATTAAGGGGGTTGTTTTTGGGGTCTCCAGGGTTGATATCGAGACACGTAAAAATAATTGAAAATGAACGATATTAGTGTCAAATACATAGTTTTGAGGTCGCTGTGTTCAATGATGATACTTTGAACTTAATAACACATCATCTACCGGGTTGAAATTGAGGGTCTGCAGGGTTGATATCGAGACACCTCAAAATAATTTAAATGAACGATATTAGTGTCAGATACATAATTTTCGGGGTCGCTGTATTCAATGATGATACTCTGAACCTAATAACACATCATTTAAGGGGGTTGTTTTTGGGGTCTCCAGGGTTGATATCGAAACACGTAAAATAATTTAAAATGAACGATATTAGTGTTAAATACATAGTTTTCGGGGTCGCTGTGTTCAATGTTGTTACTCTGAACTTAATAACACATCATCTAAGGGGGTTGAAGTTGAGGGTCTCCCGGATTAATATCGAGACACGTAATAATAATCTAAAATGAACGATATTAGTGTCAAATACATAGTTTTCGGGGTCGCTGTGTTCAATGATGATACTCTGAATTCAATAACACATCATCTAAGGTTTTGATGTTGGGGTCTCCAGAGTTGATATCGAAACACGTAAAACCAATTTAAAATGAACGATATTAGTGTCAAATACATAGTTTTCAGGGTCGCTGTGTTCAATGATGATACTCTGAACTTAATAACACATCATCTAAGGGGGTTGAAGTTGGGGGTCTCCAGGGTTGATATTGTAACACGTAAAACTAATTCAAAATGAACGATATTAGTGTCAAATACATAGTTTTCTGGGTTGCTGCGTTCAATTATGACACTCTGAACTTAATAACACATCATCTAAGGGGGTTGAAGTTGAGGGTCTCCTGGATTATTATCGAGACACGTAATAATAATTTAAAATAAACGATATTTTTGTCAAAAACATAGCTTTAGGGGTCGCTGTGTTCAATGTTGATACTCTGAACTTAATAACACATCATCTAAGGGGGTTGAAGTTGAGGGTCTCCAGGGTTGATATCGAGACACGTAAAAAAATTGAAAATGAACGATATTAGTGTCAAATACTTAGTTTTCTGGGTCGCTGTGTTGAATGATGATACTCTGAACTGAATAACACGTCATCTAACTGGTTAAAGTTGGGTGAGCTCCTTGTTCAATATCGAGACACGTAAAAATAATTGAAAATAAAGGATATTATTGTCAAATACATAGTTTTCGGTGTCGCTGTGTTCAATGATGATACTCTGAACTTAATAACACATCATCTAAGGGGGTTGAAGTTGAGGGTCTTCCGGATTAATATCGAGACACGTAATAATAATTTAAATGAACGATATTATTGTCCAAAACATAGCTTTCGGTTTCGCTGTGTTCATTGTTGATACTTTGAACTTAATAACACATCACATTAGGGGGTTGAAGTTAAGGGTCTCCAGGGTTGATATCGAGACACGTAAAAATAATTGAAAATGAACGATATTAGTGTCAAATACATAGTTTTCTGGGTCGCTGTGTTCAATGATGATACTCTGAACTGAATAACACGTCATCTAACTTGTTAAAGTTGGGTGAGCTCCTGGGTCGATATCGAGACACGTAAAAATAATTGAAAATAAACTATATTAGTGTCAAATACATAGTTTTCGAGGTCGCTGTGTTCAATGATGATACTTTGAACTTAATAACACATCATCTACCGGGTTGAAATTGAGGGTCTGCAGGGTTGATATCGAGACACCTCAAAATAATTTAAATGAACGATATTAGTGTCAAATACATAATTTTCGGGGTCGCTGTATTCAATGATGATACTCTGAATTCAATAACACATCATCTAAGGTTTTGATGTTGGGGTCTCCAGGGTTGATATCGAGACACGTAAAAATAATTTAAATGAACGATATTAGTGTCAAATACATAATTTTCGGGGTCGCTGTATTCAATGATGATACTCTGAACCTAATAACACATCATTTAAGGGGGTTGTTTTTGGGGTCTCCAGGGTTGATATCGAAACACGTAAAATAATTTAAAATGAACGATATTAGTGTTAAATACATAGTTTTCGGGGTCGCTGTGTTCAATGATGATACTCTGAACTTAATAACACATCATCTAAGGGGGTTGAAGCTGGGGGTCTCCAGGGTTGATATCGTAAAACGTAATACTAATTTAAAATGAACGATATTAGTGTCAAATACATAGTTTTCTGGGTCGCTGCGTTCAATGATGACACTCTGAACTTAATAACACATCATTAAGGGGGTTGTTTTTGGGGTCTCCAGGGTTGATATCGAGACACGTAAAAATAATTGAAAATGAACGATATTAGTGTCAAATACATAGTTTTGAGGTCGCTGTGTTCAATGATGATACTTTGAACTTAATAACACATCATCTACCGGGTTGAAATTGAGGGTCTGCAGGGTTGATATCGAGACACCTCAAAATAATTTAAATGAACGATATTAGTGTCAGATACATAATTTTCTGGGTCGCTGTGTTCAATGATGATACTCTGAACTGAATAACACGTCATCTAACTTGTTAAAGTTGGGTGAGCTCCTGGGTCGATATCGAGACACGTAAAAATAATTGAAAATAAACTATATTAGTGTCAAATACATAGTTTTCGAGGTCGCTGTGTTCAATGATGATACTCTGAACTCAATAACACATCATCTAAGGGGGTTGAAGTTGAGGGTCTCCAGGGTTGATATCGAAACACGTAAAACTAATTTAAAATGAACGATATTATTGTCAAAAACATAGCTTTCGGGGTCGCTGTGTTCAATGTTGATACTCTGAACTTAATAACACATCATCTAAGGGGGTTGAAGTTGAGGGTCTCGAGCGTTGATATCGTAACACGTAAAACTAATTTAGAATCTACCGGGTTGAAATTGAGGGTCTGCAGGGTTGATATCGAGACACCTCAAAATAATTTAAATGAACGATATTAGTGTCAGATACATAATTTTCGTGGTCGCTGTATTCAATGATGATACTCTGAACCTAATAACACATCATTTAAGGGGGTTGTTTTTGTGGGTCTCCATGGTTGATATTGAGACACGTAAAAATAATTGAAAATGAACGATATTAGTGTCAAATACATAGTTTTCTGGGTCGCTGTGTTTAATGATGATGCTCTGAACTGAATAACACGTCATCTAACTTGTTAAAGTTGGGTGAGCTTTTGGGTCGATATCGAGAGACGTAAAAATAATTGAAAATAAACGATATTAGTGTCAAATACATAGTTTTCGGGGTCGCTGTGTTCAATGATGATACTCTGAACTCAATAACACATCATCTAAGGCGGTTGAAGTTGAGGGTCTCCAGGGTTGATATCGAAACACGTAAAACTAATTTAAAATGAACGATACTATTGTCAAAAACATAGCTTTCGGGGTCGCTGTGTTCAATGTTGATACTTTGAACTTAATAACACATCATCTAAGGGGGTTGAAGTTGAGGGTGTCCCAGATTAATATCGAGACACGTAATAATAATTTAAAATGAACGATATTAGTGTCAAATACATAGTTTTCGGGGTCGCTGTATTCAATGATGATACTCTGAACTTAATAACACACCATCTAAAGGGGTTGAAGTTGAGGGTCTCCCGGATTAATATCGAGACACGTAATAAGAATTTAAAATGAACGATATTAGTGTCAAATACATAGTTTTCGGGGTCGCTGTGTTCAATGATGATACTCTGAATTCAATAACACATCATCTAAGGTTTTGATGTTGGGGTCTCCAGGGTTGATATCGAGACACGTAAAAATAATTTAAATGAACGATATTAGTGTCAAATACATAATTTTCGGGGTCGCTGTATTCAATGATGATACTCTGAACCTAATAACACATCATTTAAGGGGGTTGTTTTTGGGGTCTCCAGGGTTGATATCGAAACACGTAAAAAAATTTAAAATGAACGATATTAGTATTAAATACATAGTTTTCGGGGTCGCTGTGTTCAATGATGATACTTTGAACTTAATAACACATCATCTACCGGGTTGAAATTGAGGGTCTGCAGGGTTGATATCGAGACACCTCAAAATAATTTAAATGAACGATATTAGTGTCAAATACATAATTTTCGGGGTCGCTGTATTCAATGATGATACTCTGAATTCAATAACACATCATCTAAGGTTTTGATGTTGGGGTCTCCAGGGTTGATATCGAGACACGTAAAAATAATTTAAATGAACGATATTAGTGTCAAATACATAATTTTCGGGGTCGCTGTATTCAATGATGATACTCTGAACCTAATAACACATCATTTAAGGGGGTTGTTTTTGGGGTCTCCAGGGTTGATATCGAAACACGTAAAATAATTTAAAATGAACGATATTAGTGTTAAATACATAGTTTTCGGGGTCGCTGTGTTCAATGATGATACTCTGAACTTAATAACACATCATCTAAGGGGGTTGAAGCTGGGGGTCTCCAGGGTTGATATCGTAAAACGTAATACTAATTTAAAATGAACGATATTAGTGTCAAATACATAGTTTTCTGGGTCGCTGCGTTCAATGATGACACTCTGAACTTAATAACACATCATTAAGGGGGTTGTTTTTGGGGTCTCCAAGGTTGATATCGAGACACGTAAAAATAATTGAAAATGAACGATATTAGTGTCAAATACATAGTTTTGAGGTCGCTGTGTTCAATGATGATACTTTGAACTTAATAACACATCATCTACCGGGTTGAAATTGAGGGTCTGCAGGGTTGATATCGAGACACCTCAAAATAATTTAAATGAACGATATTAGTGTCAGATACATAATTTTCGGGGTCGCTGTATTCAATGATGATACTCTGAACCTAATAACACATCATTTAAGGGGGTTGTTTTTGGGGGTCTCCAGGGTTGATATCGAAACACGTAAAATAATTTAAAATGAACGATATTAGTGTTAAATACATAGTTTTCGGGGTCGCTGTGTTCAATGTTGATACTCTGAACTTAATAACACATCATCTAAGGGGGTTGAAGTTGAGGGTCTCCCGGATTAATATCGAGACACGTAATAATAATCTAAAATGAACGATATTAGTGTCAAATACATAGTTTTCGGGGTCGCTGTGTTCAATGATGATACTCTGAATTCAATAACACATCATCTAAGGTTTTGATGTTGGGGTCTCCAGAGTTGATATCGAAACACGTAAAACCAATTTAAAATGAACGATATTAGTGTCAAATACATAGTTTTCAGGGTCGCTGTGTTCAATGATGATACTCTGAACTTAATAACACATCATCTAAGGGGGTTGAAGTTGGGGGTCTCCAGGGTTGATATTGTAACACGTAAAACTAATTCAAAATGAACGATATTAGTGTCAAATACATAGTTTTCTGGGTTGCTGCGTTCAATTATGACACTCTGAACTTAATAACACATCATCTAAGGGGGTTGAAGTTGAGGGTCTCCTGGATTAATATCGAGACACGTAATAATAATTTAAAATAAACGATATTTTTGTCAAAAACATAGCTTTAGGGGTCGCTGTGTTCAATGTTGATACTTTGAACTTAATAACACATCATCTAAGGGGGTTGAAGTTGAGGGTGTCCCAGATTAATATCGAGACACGTAATAATAATTTAAAATGAACGATATTAGTGTCAAATACATAGTTTTCGGGGTCGCTGTATTCAATGATGATACTCTGAACTTAATAACACACCATCTAAAGGGGTTGAAGTTGAGGGTCTCCCGGATTAATATCGAGACACGTAATAAGAATTTAAAATGAACGATATTAGTGTCAAATACATAGTTTTCGGGGTCGCTGTGTTCAATGATGATACTCTGAATTCAATAACACATCATCTAAGGTTTTGATGTTGGGGTCTCCAGGGTTGATATCGAGACACGTAAAAATAATTTAAATGAACGATATTAGTGTCAAATACATAATTTTCGGGGTCGCTGTATTCAATGATGATACTCTGAACCTAATAACACATCATTTAAGGGGGTTGTTTTTGGGGTCTCCAGGGTTGATATCGAAACACGTAAAATAATTTAAAATGAACGATATTAGTATTAAATACATAGTTTTCGGGGTCGCTGTGTTCAATGATGATACTTTGAACTTAATAACACATCATCTACCGGGTTGAAATTGAGGGTCTGCAGGGTTGATATCGAGACACCTCAAAATAATTTAAATGAACGATATTAGTGTCAAATACATAATTTTCGGGGTCGCTGTATTCAATGATGATACTCTGAATTCAATAACACATCATCTAAGGTTTTGATGTTGGGGTCTCCAGGGTTGATATCGAGACACGTAAAAATAATTTAAATGAACGATATTAGTGTCAAATACATAATTTTCGGGGTCGCTGTATTCAATGATGATACTCTGAACCTAATAACACATCATTTAAGGGGGTTGTTTTTGGGGTCTCCAGGGTTGATATCGAAACACGTAAAATAATTTAAAATGAACGATATTAGTGTTAAATACATAGTTTTCGGGGTCGCTGTGTTCAATGATGATACTCTGAACTTAATAACACATCATCTAAGGGGGTTGAAGCTGGGGGTCTACAGGGTTGATATCGTAAAACGTAATACTAATTTAAAATGAACGATATTAGTGTCAAATACATAGTTTTCTGTGTCGCTGCGTTCAATGATGACACTCTGAACTTAATAACACATCATTAAGGGGGTTGTTTTTGGGGTCTCCAGGGTTGATATCGAGACACGTAAAAATAATTGAAAATGAACGATATTAGTGTCAAATACATAGTTTTGAGGTCGCTGTGTTCAATGATGATACTTTGAACTTAATAACACATCATCTACCGGGTTGAAATTGAGGGTCTGCAGGGTTGATATCGAGACACCTCAAAATAATTTAAATGAACGATATTAGTGTCAGATACATAATTTTCGGGGTCGCTGTATTCAATGATGATACTCTGAACCTAATAACACATCATTTAAGGGGGTTGTTTTTGGGGGTCTCCAGGGTTGATATCGAAACACGTAAAATAATTTAAAATGAACGATATTAGTGTTAAATACATAGTTTTCGGGGTCGCTGTGTTCAATGTTGATACTCTGAACTTAATAACACATCATCTAAGGGGGTTGAAGTTGAGGGTCTCCCGGATTAATATCGAGACACGTAATAATAATCTAAAATGAACGATATTAGTGTCAAATACATAGTTTTCGTGGTCGCTGTGTTCAATGATGATACTCTGAATTCAATAACACATCATCTAAGGTTTTGATGTTGGGGTCTCCAGAGTTGATATCGAAACACGTAAAACCAATTTAAAATGAACGATATTAGTGTCAAATACATAGTTTTCAGGGTCGCTGTGTTCAATGATGATACTCTGAACTTAATAACACATCATCTAAGGGGGTTGAAGTTGGGGGTCTCCAGGGTTGATATTGTAACACGTAAAACTAATTCAAAATGAACGATATTAGTGTCAAATACATAGTTTTCTGGGTTGCTGCGTTCAATTATGACACTCTGAACTTAATAACACATCATCTAAGGGGGTTGAAGTTGAGGGTCTCCTGGATTAATATCGAGACACGTAATAATAATTTAAAATAAACGATATTTTTGTCAAAAACATAGCTTTAGGGGTCGCTGTGTTCAATGTTGATACTCTGAACTTAATAACACATCATCTAAGGGGGTTGAAGTTGAGGGTCTCCAGGGTTGATATCGAGACACGTAAAAAAATTGAAAATGAACGATATTAGTGTCAAATACTTAGTTTTCTGGGTCGCTGTGTTGAATGATGATACTCTGAACTGAATAACACGTCATCTAACTGGTTAAAGTTGGGTGAGCTCCTTGTTCAATATCGAGACACGTAAAAATAATTGAAAATAAAGGATATTATTGTCAAATACATAGTTTTCGGTGTCGCTGTGTTCAATGATGATACTCTGAACTTAATAACACATCATCTAAGGGGGTTGAAGTTGAGGGTCTTCCGGATTAATATCGAGACACGTAATAATAATTTAAATGAACGATATTATTGTCCAAAACATAGCTTTCGGTTTCGCTGTGTTCATTGTTGATACTTTGAACTTAATAACACATCACATTAGGGGGTTGAAGTTAAGGGTCTCCAGGGTTGATATCGAGACACGTAAAAATAATTGAAAATGAACGATATTAGTGTCAAATACATAGTTTTCTGGGTCGCTGTGTTCAATGATGATACTCTGAACTGAATAACACGTCATCTAACTTGTTAAAGTTGGGTGAGCTCCTGGGTCGATATCGAGACACGTAAAAATAATTGAAAATAAACTATATTAGTGTCAAATACATAGTTTTCGAGGTCGCTGTGTTCAATGATGATACTTTGAACTTAATAACACATCATCTACCGGGTTGAAATTGAGGGTCTGCAGGGTTGATATCGAGACACCTCAAAATAATTTAAATGAACGATATTAGTGTCAAATACATAATTTTCGGGGTCGCTGTATTCAATGATGATACTCTGAATTCAATAACACATCATCTAAGGTTTTGATGTTGGGGTCTCCAGGGTTGATATCGAGACACGTAAAAATAATTTAAATGAACGATATTAGTGTCAAATACATAATTTTCGGGGTCGCTGTATTCAATGATGATACTCTGAACCTAATAACACATCATTTAAGGGGGTTGTTTTTGGGGTCTCCGGGGTTGATATCGAAACACGTAAAATAATTTAAAATGAACGATATTAGTGTTAAATACATAGTTTTCGGGGTCGCTGTGTTCAATGATGATACTCTGAACTTAATAACACATCATCTAAGGGGGTTGAAGCTGGGGGTCTCCAGGGTTGATATCGTAAAACGTAATACTAATTTAAAATGAACGATATTAGTGTCAAATACATAGTTTTCTGGGTCGCTGCGTTCAATGATGACACTCTGAACTTAATAACACATCATTAAGGGGGTTGTTTTTGGGGTCTCCAGGGTTGATATCGAGACACGTAAAAATAATTGAAAATGAACGATATTAGTGTCAAATACATAGTTTTGAGGTCGCTGTGTTCAATGATGATACTTTGAACTTAATAACACATCATCTACCGGGTTGAAATTGAGGGTCTGCAGGGTTGATATCGAGACACCTCAAAATAATTTAAATGAACGATATTAGTGTCAGATACATAATTTTCTGGGTCGCTGTGTTCAATGATGATACTCTGAACTGAATAACACGTCATCTAACTTGTTAAAGTTGGGTGAGCTCCTGGGTCGATATCGAGACACGTAAAAATAATTGAAAATAAACTATATTAGTGTCAAATACATAGTTTTCGAGGTCGCTGTGTTCAATGATGATACTCTGAACTCAATAACACATCATCTAAGGGGGTTGAAGTTGAGGGTCTCCAGGGTTGATATGGAAACACGTAAAACTAATTTAAAATGAACGATATTATTGTCAAAAACATAGCTTTCGGGGTCGCTGTGTTCAATGTTGATACTCTGAACTTAATAACACATCATCTAAGGGGGTTGAAGTTGAGGGTCTCGAGCGTTGATATCGTAACACGTAAAACTAATTTAGAATGAACGATATTAATGTCAAATACATAGTTTTCTGGGTCGCTGCGTTCAATGATCACACTCTGAAGTTAATAACTCATCATCTAAGGGGGTTGTTTTTGGGGGTCTCCATGGTTGATATTGAGACACGTAAAAATAATTGAAAATGAACGATATTAGTGTCAAGTACATAGTTTTCTGGGTCGCTGTGTTTAATGATGATACTCTGAACTGAATAACACGTCATCTAACTTGTTAAAGTTGGGTGAGCTTTTGAGTCGATATCGAGAGACGTAAAAATAATTGAAAATAAACGATATTAGTGTCAAATACATAGTTTTCGGGGTCGCTGTGTTCAATGATGATACTCTGAACTCAATAACACATCATCTAAGGAGGTTGATGATGGGAGTCTCCAGAGTTGATATCGAGACACGTAAAACTAATTTAAAATGAACGACATTAGTGTCAAGAATATAGCTTTCAAGGTCGCTGTGTTCAATGATGATACTTTGAACTCAATAAAACATAATCTAAGGGGTTTGAAGTTGAGGGTCTCCAGGGTTGATATCGAAACACGTAAAACTAATTTAAAATGAACGATATTATTGGGAAAAACATAGCTTTCGGGGTCGCTGTGTTCAATGATGATACTCTGAACTTAATAACACATCATCTAAGAAGGTTGAAGTTGAGGGTCTCCCGGATTAATATCGAGACACGTAATAATAATTTAAAATGAACGATATTAGTGTCAAATACATAGTTCTCGGGGTCGCTGTGTTCAATGATGATACTCTGAACTTAATAACACATCATCTAAGAAGGTTGAAGTTGAGGGTCTCCCGGATTAATATCGAGACACGTAATAATAATTTAAAATGAACGATATTAGTGTCAAATACATAGTTCTCGGGGTCGCTGTGCTCAATGATGATACTCTGAACTCAATAACACATCATCTAAGGGGGTTGAAGTTGAGGGTCTCCCGGATTAATATCCAGACACGTCATAATAATTTAAAATGAACGATTTTAGTGTCAAATACAAGGTTTTCGGGGTCGCTGTGTTCAATGATGATACTCTGAACTTAATAACACATCATCTAACGGGGTTGAAGTTGAGGGTCCCCGGATTAATATCCAGACACGTAATAATAATTTAAAATGAACGATATTATTGTCAAAAACATAGCTTTCGGGGTCGCTGTGTCCAATGTTGATACTCAGAACTTAATAACACATAATCTAAGGGGGTTGAAGTTGAGGGTCTCCCGGATTTATATCGAGACACGTAATAATAATTTAAAATGAACGATATTAGTGTCAAATACATAGTTTTCGGGGTCGCTGTGTTCAATGATGATACTCTGAACTTAATAACACATCATTAAGGTTGTTGAAGTTGAAGGTCTTCCGGATTAATATCGAGACACGTAATAATAATTTAAAATGAACGATATTAGTGTCAAATACATAGTTCTCGGGGTCGCTGTGTTCAATGATGATACTCTGAACTTAATAACACATCATCTAAGGGGGTTGAAGTTGAGGGTCTCCCGGATTAATATAGAGACACGTAATAATAATTTAAAATGAACGATATTATTGTCAAAAACATAGTTTTCGGGGTCGCTGTGTTCAATGATGCTACTCTGAACTCAATAACACATCATCTAAGGGGTTGATGATGGGAGTCTCCAGGGTTGATATCGAAACACGTAAAACTAATTTAAAATGAACGATATTAGTGTCAAATGTATAGTTTTCGTTTTCGCTGTGTTCAATGATGATACTCGAAACTTAATAACACATCATCTAAGGTGTTTGTCTTTGGGAGTCTCCAGGCTTGATATCGAAACACGTAAAAATAATTGAAAATGAACGATATTAGTGTCAAATACATAGTTTTCGGGGTCGCTGTGTTCAATGATGATACTCTGAACTCAATAACACATCATCTAAAAGGGTTGAAGTTGAGGGTCTCCACGGTTGATATCGAAACACGTAAAACTAATTTAAAATGAACGATATTAGTGTCAAATACATAGTTTTCTGGGTCTCTGTGTTCAATGATGATACTCTGAACTGAATAACACGTCATCTAACTTGTTAAAGTTGGGTGAGCTCCTGGGTCCATATCGAAACACGTAAAAATAATTGAAAATAAACGATATTAGTGTCAAATACATAGTTTTCGGGGTCGCTGTGTTCAATGATGATACTCTGAACTCAACAACACTTCATATAAGGCGGTTGAAGTTGAGCGTCTCCACGGTTGATATCGAAACACGTAAAACTAATTTTAAATGAACGATATTAGTGTCAAATACATAGTTTTCGGGGTCGCTGTGTTCAATGATGATACTCTGAACTGAATAACACGTCATCTAACTTGTTAAAGTTGGGTGAGCTCCTGGGTCGATATCGAGACACGTAAAAATATTTGAAAATAAACGATATTAGTGTCAAAAACATAGCTTTCGGGGTCGCTGTGTTCAATGATGATACTCTGAACTCAATAACACATCATCTAAGGCGGTTGAAGTTGAGGGTCTCCAGGGTTGATATCGAAACACGTAAAACTCATTTAAAATGAACGATATTAGTGTCAAATACATAGTTTTCGGGGTCGCTGTGTTCAATGATGATACTCTGAACTTAATAACACATAATCTAAGGGGGTTGAAGTTGAGGGTCTCCCGGATTTATATCGAGACACGTAATAATAATTTAAAATGAACGATATTAGTGTCAAATACATAGTTTTCGGGGTCGCTGTGTTCAATGATGATACTCTGAACTTAATAACACATCATTAAGGTGGTTGAAGTTGAAGGTCTCCCGGATTAATATCGAGACACGTAATAATAATTTAAAATGAACGATATTAGTGTCAAATACATAGTTCTCGGGGTCGCTGTGTTCAATGATGATACTCTGAACTTAATAACACATCATCTAAGGGGGTTGAAGTTGAGGGTCTCCCGGATTAATATAGAGACACGTAATAATAATTTAAAATGAACGATATTATTGTCAAAAACATAGTTTTCGGGGTCGCTGTGTTCAATGATGATACTCTGAACTCAATAACACATCATCTAAGGGGTTGATGATGGGAGTCTCCAGGGTTGATATCGAAACACGTAAATCTAATTTAAAATGAACGATATTAGTGTCAAATGTATAGTTTTCGTTTTCGCTGTGTTCAATGATGATACTCGAAACTTAATAACACATCATCTAAGGTGTTTGTCTTTGGGAGTCTCCAGGCTTGATATCGAAACACGAAAAAATAATTGAAAATGAACGATATTAGTGTCAAATACATAGTTTTCGGGGTCGCTGTGTTCAATGATGATACTCTGAACTCAATAACACATCATCTAAAAGGGTTGAAGTTGAGGGTCTCCACGGTTGATATCGAAACACGTAAAACTAATTTAAAATGAACGATATTAGTGTCAAATACATAGTTTTCGGGGTCGCTGTGTTCAATGATGATACTCTGAACTGAATAACACGTTATCTAACTTGTTAAAGTTGGGTGAGCTCCTGGGTCCATATCGAAACACGTAAAAATAATTGAAAATAAACGATATTAGTGTCAAATACATAGTTTTCGGGGTCGCTGTGTTCAATGATGATACTCTGAACTCAACAACACTTCATATAAGGCGGTTGAAGTTGAGCGTCTCCACGGTTTATATCGAAACACGTAAAACTAATTTTAAATGAACGATATTAGTGTCAAATACATAGTTTTCGGGGTCGCTGTGTTCAATGATGATACTCTGAACTCAATAACACATCATCTAAGGAGGTTGATGATGGGAGTCTCCAGAGTTGATATCGAGACACGTAAAACTAATTTAAAATGAACGACATTAGTGTCAAGAATATAGCTTTCAAGGTCGCTGTGTTCAATGATGATACTTTGAACTCAATAAAACATAATCTAAGGGGTTTGAAGTTGAGGGTCTCCAGGGTTGATATCGAAACACGTAAAACTAATTTAAAATGAACGATATTATTGGGAAAAACATAGCTTTCGGGGTCGCTGTGTTCAATGATGATACTCTGAACTTAATAACACATCACCTAAAAGGGTTGAAGTTGAGGGTCTCCCGGATTAATATGGAGACACGTAATAATAATTTAAAATGAACGATATTAGTGTCAAATACATAGTTTTCGGGGTCGCTGTGTTCAATGATATTACTGTGAACCTAATAACACATCATCTAAGGGGGTTGTTTTTGGGGGTCTCATGGGTTGATATCGAAACACTTAAAAATAATTTAAAATGAACGATATTAGTGTTAAATACATAGTTTTCGGGGTCTCTGTGTTGAATGATATTACTGTGAACCTAATAACACATCATCTAAGGGGGTTGTTTTTGGGGGTCTCCAGGGTTGATATAGAAACACTTAAAAATAATTTAAAATGAACGATATTAGTGTTAAATACATAGTTTTCGGGGTCGCTGTGTTCAATGATGGTACTCTGAACTTAATAACACATCATCTAAGGGGGTTGAAGTTGAGGGTCTCCAGGGTTGATATCGTAACACGTAAAACTAATTTAGAATGAACGATATTAATGTCAAATACATAGTTTTCTGGGTCGCTGCGTTCAATGATCACACTCTGAACTTAATAACACATCATCTAAGGGGGTTGTTTTTGTGGGTCTCCATGGTTGATATTGAGACACGTAAAAATAATTGAAAATGAACGATATTAGTGTCAAATACATAGTTTTCTGGGTCGCTGTGTTTAATGATGATGCTCTGAACTGAATAACACGTCATCTAACTTGTTAAAGTTGGGTGAGCTTTTGGGTCGATATCGAGAGACGAAAAAATAATTGAAAATAAACGATATTAGTGTCAAATACATAGTTTTCGGGGTCGCTGTGTTCAATGATGATACTCTGAACTCAATAACACATCATCTAAGGCGGTTGAAGTTGAGGGTCTCCAGGGTTGATATCGAAACACGTAAAACTAATTTAAAATGAACGATACTATTGTCAAAAACATAGCTTTCGGGGTCGCTGTGTTCAATGTTGATACTTTGAACTTAATAACACATCATCTAAGGGGGTTGAAGTTGAGGGTGTCCCAGATTAATATCGAGACACGTAATAATAATTTAAAATGAACGATATTAGTGTCAAATACATAGTTTTCGGGGTCGCTGTATTCAATGATGATACTCTGAACTTAATAACACACCATCTAAAGGGGTTGAAGTTGAGGGTCTCCCGGATTAATATCGAGACACGTAATAATAATTTAAAATGAACGATATTAGTGTCAAATACATAGTTTTCGGGGTCGCTGTGTTCAACGATGATACTCTGAATTCAATAACACATCATCTAAGGTTTTGATGTTGGGGTCTCCAGGGTTGATATCGAGACACGTAAAAATAATTTAAATGAACGATATTAGTGTCAAATACATAATTTTCGGGGTCGCTGTATTCAATGATGATACTCTGAACCTAATAACACATCATTTAAGGGGGTTGTTTTTGGGGTCTCCAGGGTTGATATCGAAACACGTAAAATAATTTAAAATGAACGATATTAGTATTAAATACATAGTTTTCGGGGTCGCTGTGTTCAATGATGATACTTTGAACTTAATAACACATCATCTACCGGGTTGAAATTGAGGGTCTGCAGGGTTGATATCGAGACACCTCAAAATAATTTAAATGAACGATATTAGTGTCAAATACATAATTTTCGGGGTCGCTGTATTCAATGATGATACTCTGAATTCAATAACACATCATCTAAGGTTTTGATGTTGGGGTCTCCAGGGTTGATATCGAGACACGTAAAAATAATTTAAATGAACGATATTAGTGTCAAATACATAATTTTCGGGGTCGCTGTATTCAATGATGATACTCTGAACCTAATAACACATCATTTAAGGGGGTTGTTTTTGGGGTCTCCAGGGTTGATATCGAAACACGTAAAAAAATTTAAAATGAACGATATTAGTGTTAAATACATAGTTTTCGGGGTCGCTGTGTTCAATGATGATACTCTGAACTTAATAACACATCATCTAAGGGGGTTGAAGCTGGGGGTCTCCAGGGTTGATATCGTAAAACGTAATACTAATTTAAAATGAACGATATTAGTGTCAAATACATAGTTTTCTGGGTCGCTGCGTTCAATGATGACACTCTGAACTTAATAACACATCATTAAGGGGGTTGTTTTTGGGGTCTCCAGGGTTGATATCGAGACACGTAAAAATAATTGAAAATGAACGATATTAGTGTCAAATACATAGTTTTGAGGTCGCTGTGTTCAATGATGATACTTTGAACTTAATAACACATCATCTACCGGGTTGAAATTGAGGGTCTGCAGGGTTGATATCGAGACACCTCAAAATAATTTAAATGAACGATATTAGTGTCAGATACATAATTTTCGGGGTCGCTGTATTCAATGATGATACTCTGAACCTAATAACACATCATTTAAGGGGGTTGTTTTTGGGGGTCTCCAGGGTTGATATCGAAACACGTAAAATAATTTAAAATGAACGATATTAGTGTTAAATACATAGTTTTCGGGGTCGCTGTGTTCAATGATGATAATCTGAACTCAATAACAGATCATCTAAGGGGGTTGAAGTTGGGGGTCAACAGGGTTGTTATCGAGACACGTAAAAGTAATTTAAAATGAACGATATTAGTGTCAAATGTATAGTTTTCGTTTTCGCTGTGTTCAATGATGATACACTGAACATATTAACACATAATCTAAGGGGGTTGAAGTTGAGGGTGTCCAGGGTTGATATCGAAACACGTAAAACTAATTGAAAATTGACTATATTAGTGTCAAATACATAGATTTCGGGGTCGCTGTGTTCAACGATGTTACTCTGAACTTAATAACACATCATCTAAGGGGGTTGTTTTGGGGGTTCTCCAGGGTTGATATCGAGATACGTAAAACTAATTTAAAATGAACGATATTAGTGTCAAATACATAGTTTTCTGGGTCGCTGCGTTCAATGATGACACTCTGAACTTAATAACACATCATTAAGGGGGTTGTTTTTGGGGTCTCCAGGGTTGATATCGAGACACGTAAAAATAATTGAAAATGAACGATATTAGTGTCAAATACATAGTTTTCGGGGTCGCAGTTTTCAATGATGATACTTTGAACTTAATAACACATCATCTACCGGGTTGAAATTGAGGGTCTGCAGGGTTGATATCGAGACACCTCAAAATAATTTAAATGAACGATATTAGTGTCAAATACATAATTTTCGGGGTCGCTGTATTCAATGATGATACTCTGAACCTAATAACACATCATTTAAGGGGGTTTTTTTTGGGGGTCTCCAGGGTTGATATCGAAACACGTAAAATAATTTAAAATGAACGATATTAGTGTCAAATACATAGTTTTCGGGGTCGCTGTGTTCAATGATGATACTCTGAACTTAATAACACATCATCTAAGCGGGTTGAAGTTGATAGTCTCCCGGATTAATATTGAGACACGTAATAATAATTTATAATGAACGATATTATTGTCAAAAACATATTTTTCGGGGTCGCTGTGTTCAATGATGATACTCTGAACTCAATAACAAATCATCTAAGGGGTTGATGATGGGAGAGTCCAGGGTTGATATCGAAACACGTAAAACTAATTTAAAATGAACGATATTAGTGTCAAATGTATAGTTTTCGTTTTCGCTGTGTTCAATGATGATACTCGAAACTTAATAACACATCATCTAAGATGTTTGTCTTTGGGAGTCTCCAGGCTTGATATAGAAACACGTAAAAATAATTGAAAATGAACAATATTAGTGTCAAATACATAGTTTTCGGGGTCGCTGTGTTCAATGATGATACTCTAAACTCAACAACACATCATCTAAAAGGGTTGTAGTTGAGGGTCTCCACGGTTGACATCGAAACACGTAAAACTAATTTAAAATGAACGATATTAGTGTCAAATACATAGTTTTCTGGGTCTCTGTGTTCAATGATGATACTCTGAACTGAATAACACGTCATCTAACTTGTTAAAGTTGGGTGAGCTCCTGGGTCCATATCGAAACACGTAAAAATAATTGAAAATAAACGATATTAGTGTCAAATACATAGTTTTCGGGGTCGCTGTGTTCAATGATGATACTCTGAACCTAATAACACATCATTTAAGGGGGTTGTTTTTGGGGGTCTCCAGGGTTGATATCGAAACACGTAAAATAATTTAAAATGAACGATATTATTGTTAAATACATAGTTTTCGGGGTCGCTGTGTTCAATGATGATACTCTGAACTTAATAACACATCATCTAATGAGGTTGAAGTTGAAGGTCTCCCGGTTTAATATCGAGACACGTAATAATAATTTAAAATGAACGATATTAGTGTCAAATACATAGTTCTCGGGGTCGCTGTGTTCAATGATGATACTCTGAACTTAATAACACATCATCTAAGGGGGTTGAAGTTGGGGGTCTCCAGGGTTGATATCGTAACACGTAAAATTAATTTAAAATGAACGATATTAGTGTCAAATACATAGTTTTCTGGGTCGCTGCGTTCAATGATGACACTCTGAATTTAATAACACATCATTAAGGTTGTTGTTTTTGGGGTCTCCAGGGTTGATATCGAGACACGTAAAAATAATTGAAAATGAACGATATTAGTGTCAAATACATAGTTTTCGGGGTCGCAGTGTTCAATGATGATACTTTGAACTTAATAACACATCATCTACCGGGTTGAAATTGAGGGTCTGCAGGGTTGATATCGAGACACCTCAAAATAATTTAAATGAACGATATTAGTGTCAAATACATAATTTTCGGGGTCGCTGTATTCAATGATGATACTCTGAACCTAATAACACATCATTTAAGTGGGTTGTTTTTGGGGGTCTCCAGGGTTGATATCGAAACACGTAAAATAATTTAAAATGAACGATATTATTGTTAAATACATAGTTTTCGGGGTCGCTGTGTTCAATGATGATACTCTGAACTTAATAACACATCATCTAATGAGGTTGAAGTTGAAGGTCTCCCGGTTTAATATCGAGACACGTAATAATAATTTAAAATGAACGATATTAGTGTCAAATACATAGTTCTCGGGGTCGCTGTGTTCAATGATGATACTCTGAACTTAATAACACATCATCTAATGGGGTTGAAGTTGAAGGTCTCCCGGATTAATATCGAGACACGTAATAATAATTTAAAATAAACGATATTAGTGTCAAATACATAGTTTTCGGGGTCGCTGTGTTCAATGATGATACTCTGAACCTAATAACACATCATTTAAGGGGGTTGTTTTTGGGGGTCTCCAGGGTTGATATCGAGATACGTAAAAATAATTGAAAATGAACGATATTAGTGTCAAATACATAGTTTTCGGGGTCGCAGTGTTCAATGATGATACTTTGAACTTAATAACACATCATCTACCGGGTTGAAATTGAGGGTCTGCAGGGTTGATATCGAGACACCTCAAAATAATTTAAATGAACGATATTAGTGTCAAATACATAATTTTCGGGGTCGCTGTATTCAATGATGATACTCTGAACCTAATAACACATCATTTAAGGGGGTTGTTTTTGGGGGTCTCCAGGGTTGATATCGAAACACGTAAAATAATTTTAAATGAACGATATTAGTGTTAAATACATAGTTTTCGGGGTCGCTGTGTTCAATGATGATAATCTGAACTCAATAACACATCATCTAAGGGGGTTGAAGTTGGGGGTCAACAGGGTTGTTATCGAGACACGTAAAAGTAATTTAAAATGAACGATATTAGTGTCAAATGTATAGTTTTCGTTTTCGCTGTGTTCAATGATGATACACTGAACATATTAACACATAATCTAAGGGGGTTGAAGTTGAGGGTGTCCAGGGTTGATATCGAAACACGTAAAACTAATTGAAAATTGACTATATTAGTGTCAAATACATAGATTTCGGGGTCGCTGCGTTCAATGATGTTACTCTGAACTTAATAACACATCATCTAAGGGGGTTGTTTTGGGGGTTCTCCAGGGTTGATATCGAGATACGTAAAAATAATTGAAAATGAACGATATAAGTGTCAAATACACAGATTTCGGGGTCGCTGTGTTCAATGATGATACTCTGAACTCAATAACACATCATCTAAGGAGGTTGATGATGGGAGTCTCCAGAGTTGATATCAAGACACGTAAAACTAATTTAAAATGAACGACGTTAGTGTCAAGAACATAGCTTTCAAGGTCGCTGTGTTCAATGATGATACTTTGAACTCAATAAAATATAATCTAAGGGGTTTGAAGTTGAGAGTCTCCAGGGTTGATATCGAAACACGTAAAACTAATTTAAAATGAACGATATTATTGGGAAAAACATAGCTTTCGGGGTCGCTGTGTTCAATGTTGATACTCTGCACTTAATAACACATCATCTAAGAAGGTTGAAGTTGAGGGTCTCCCGGATTAATATCGAGACACGTAATAATAATTTAAAATGAACGATATTAGTGTCAAATACATAGTTCTCGGGGTCGCTGTGTTCAATGATGATACTCTGAACTTAATAACACATCATCTAAGGGGGTTGAAGTTGAGGGTCTCCCGGATTAATATCCAGACACGTCAAAATAATTTAAAATGAACGATTTTAGTGTCAAATACATAGTTTTCGGGGTCGCTGTGTTCAATGATGATACTCTGAACTTAATAACACATCATCTAACGGGGTTGAAGTTGACGGTCCCCGGATTAATATCCAGACACGTAATAATAATTTAAAATGAACGATATTATTGTCAAAAACATAGCTTTCGGGGTCGCTGTGTTCAATGTTGATACTCTGAACTTAATAACACATCATCTAAGGGGGTTGAAGTTGATGGTCTCTCGGATTTATATCGAGACACGTAATAATAATTTAAAATGAACGATATTAGTGTCAAATACATAGTTTTCGGGGTCGCTGTGTTCAATGATGATACTCTGAACTTAATAACACATCATCTAATGGGGTTGAAGTTGAAGGTCTCCCGGATTAATATCGAGACACGTAATAATAATTTAAAATAAACGATATTAGTGTCAAATACATAGTTTTCGGGGTCGCTGTGTTCAATGATGATACTCTGAACTTAATAACACATCATCTAAGGGGGTTGAAGTTGAGAGTCTCACGGATTAATATAGAGACACGTGATAATAATTTATAATGAACGATATTATTGTCAAAAACATAGTTTTCGGGGTCGCTGTGTTCAATGATGATACTCTGAACTCAGTAACACATCATCTAAAGGGTTGATGATGGGAGTCTCCAGGGTTGATATCGAAACACGTAAAACTAATTTAAAATGAACGATATTAGTAACAAATGTATAGTTTTCGTTTTCGCTGTGTTCAATGATGATACTCGAAACTTAATAACACATCATCTACCGGGTTGAAATTGAGGGTCTGCAGGGTTGATATCGAGACACCTCAAAATAATTTAAAATGAACGATATTAGTGTCAAATACATAGTTTTCGGGGTCGCTGTGTTCAATGATGATACTCTGAACTCAATAACACATCATCTAAAAGGGTTGTAGTTGAGGGTCTCCACGGTTGATATCGAAACACGTAAAACTAATTTAAAATGAACGATATTAGTGTCAAATACATAGTTTTCTGGGTCTCTGTGTTCAATGATGATACTCTGAACTGAATAACACGTCATCTATCTTGTTAAAGTTGGGTGAGCTCCTGGGTCCATATCGAAACACGTAAAACTAATTGAAAATAAACGATATTAGTGTCAAATACATAGTTTTCGGGGTCGCTGTGTTCAATGATGATACTCTGAACTCAACAACACTTCATCTAAGGCGGTTGAAGTTGAGCGTCTCCACGGTTGATATAGAAACACGTAAAACTAATTTTAAATGAACGATATTAGTGTCAAATACATAGTTTTCTGGGTCTCTGTGTTCAATGATGATACTCTGAGCTGAATAACACGTCATCTAACTTGTTAAAGTTGGGTGAGCTCCTGGGTCGATATCGAGACACACAAAAATATTTGAAAATAAACGATATTAGTGTCAAAAACATAGCTTTCGGGGTCGCTGTGTTCAATGATGATGCTCTGAACTCAATAACACATCATCTAAGGCGGTTGAAGTTGAGGGTCTCCAGGGTTGATATCGAAACACGTAAAACTCATTTAAAATGAACGATATTAGTTTCAAATACATAGTTTTCGGGGTCGCTGTGTTCAATGATGATACTCTGAACTTAATAACACATCATCTAAGGGGGCTGAAGTTGAGAGTCTCCCGGATTAATATCGAGACACGTAATAATAATTTAAAATGAACGATATTAGTGTCAAATACATAGTTTTCGGGGTCGCTGTGTTCAATGTTGATACTCTGAACTTAATAACACATCATCTAAGGGGGTTGAAGTTGAGGGTCTCGAGCGTTGATATCTTAACACGTAAAACTAATTTAGAATGAACGATATTAATGTCAAATACATAGTTTTCTGGGTCGCTGCGTTCAATGATCACACTCTGAAGTTAATCACTCATCATCTAAGGGGGTTGTTTTTGGGGGTCTCCATGGTTGATATTGAGACACGTAAAAATAATTGAAAATGAACGATATTAGTGTCAAGTACATAGTTTTCTGGGTCGCTGTGTTTAATGATGATACTCTGAACTGAATAACACGTCATCTAACTTGTTAAAGTTGGGTGAGCTTTTGGGTCGATATCGAGAGACGTAAAAATAATTGAAAATAAACGATATTAGTGTCAAATACATAGTTTTCGGGGTCGCTGTGTTCAATGATGATACTCTGAACTCAATAACACATCATCTATGGCGGTTGAAGTTGAGAGTCTCCAGGGTTGATATCGAAACACGTAAAACTAATTTAAAATGAACGATACTATTGTCAAAAACATAGCTTTCGGGGTCGCTGTGTTCAATGTTGATACTTTGAACTTAATAACACATCATCTAAGGGGGTTGAAGTTGAGGGTGTCCCAGATTATATCGAGACACGTAATAATAATTTAAAATGAACGATATTAGTGTCAAATACATAGTTTTATGGGTCGCTGCGTTCAATGATGACACTCTGAACTTAATAACACATCATTAAGGGGGTTGTTTTTGGGGTCTCCAGGGTTGATATCGAGACACGTAAAAATAATTGAAAATGAACGATATTAGTGTCAAATACATAGTTTTCGGGGTCGCTGTGTTCAATGATGATACTCTGAACTCAATAACACATCATCTATGGCGGTTGAAGTTGAGGGTCTCCAGGGTTGATATCCAAACACGTAAAACTAATTTAAAATGAACGATACTATTGTCAAAAACATAGCTTTCGGGGTCGCTGTGTTCAATGTTGATACTTTGAACTTAATAACACATCATCTAAGGGGGTTGAAGTTGAGGGTGTCCCAGATTATATCGAGACACGTAATAATAATTTAAAATGAACGATATTAGTGTCAAATACATAGTTTTCAGGGTCGCTGTGTTCAATGATGATACTCTGAACTTAATAACACACCATCTAAGGGGGTTGAAGTTGAGGGTCTCCCGGATTAATATCGAGACACGTAATAATAATTTAAAATGAACGATATTAGTGTCAAATACATAGTTTTCGGGGTCGCTGTGTTCAACGATGATACTCTGAATTCAATAACACATCATCTAAGGTTTTGATGTTGGGGTCTCCAGGGTTGATATCGAGACACGTAAAACTAATTTAAATGAACGATATTAGTGTCAAATACATAATTTTCGGGGTCGCTGTATTCAATGATGATACTCTGAACCTAATAACACATCATTTAAGGGGGTTGTTTTTGGGGGTCTCCAGGGTTGATATCGAAACACGTAAAATAATTTAAAATGAACAATATTAGTGTTAAATACATAGTTTTCTGGGTCGCTGTGTTCAATGATGATACTCTGAACTTAATAACACATCATCTAAGGGGGTTGAAGTTGGGGGTCTCCAGGGTTGATATCGTAACACGTAAAACTAATTTAAAATGAACGATATTAGTGTCAAATACATAGTTTTATGGGTCGCTGCGTTCAATGATGACACTCTGAACTTAATAACACATCATTAAGGGGGTTGTTTTTGGGGTCTCCAGGGTTGATATCGAGACACGTAAAAATAATTGAAAATGAACGATATTAGTGTCAAATACATAGTTTTCGGGGTCGCTGTGTTCAATGATGATACTTTGAACTTAATAACACATCATCTACCGGGTTGAAATTGAGGGTCTGCAGGGTTGATATCGAGACACCTCAAAATAATTTAAAATGAACGATATTAGTGTCAAATACATAGTTTTCGGGGTCGCTGTTTTCAATGATGATACTCTGAACTCAATAACACATCATCTCAAAGGGTTGTAGTTGAGGGTCTCCACGGTTGATATCGAAACACGTAAAACTAATTTAAAATGAACGATATTAGTGTCAAATACATAGATTTCTGGGTCTCCGTGTTCAATGATGATACTCTGAACTGAATAACACGTCATCTAACTTGTTAAAGTTGGGTGAGCTCCTGGGTCCATATCGAAACACGTAAAAATAATTGAAAATAAACGATATTAGTGTCAAATACATAGTTTTCGGGGTCGCTGTGTTCAATGATGATACTCTGAACCTAATAACACATCATTTAAGGGGGTTGTTTTTGGGGGTCTCCAGGGTTGATATCGAAACACGTAAAATAATTTAAAATGAACGATATTATTGTTAAATACATAGTTTTCAGGGTCGCTGTGTTCAATGATGATACTCTGAACTTAATAACACATCATCTAAGGGGGTTGAAGTTGGGGGTCTCCAGAGTTGATATCGTAACACGTAAAACTAATTTAAAATGAACGATATTAGTGTCAAATACATAGTTTTCTGGGTCGCTGCGTTCAATGATGACACTCTGAACTTCATAACACATCATTAAGGGGGTTGTTTTTGGGGTCTCCAGGGTTGATATCGAGACACGTAAAAATAATTGAAAATGAACGATATTAGTGTCAAATACATAGTTTTCGGGGTCGCAGTGTTCAATGATGATACTTTGAACTTAATAACACATCATCTACCGGGTTGAAATTGAGGGTCTGCAGGGTTGATATCGAGACACCTCAAAATAATTTAAATGAACGATATTAGTGTAAAATACATAATTTTCGGGGTCGCTGTATTCAATGATGATACTCTGAACCTAATAACACATCATTTAAGTGGGTTGTTTTTGGGGGTCTCCAGGGTTGATATCGAAACACGTAAAATAATTTAAAATGAACGATATTATTGTTAAATACATAGTTTTCGGGGTCGCTGTGTTCAATGATGATACTCTGAACTTAATAACACATCATCTAATGGGGTTGAAGTTGAAGGTCTCCCGGATTAATATCGAGACACGTAATAATAATTTAAAATGAACGATATTAGTGTCAAATACATAGTTCTCGGGGTCGCTGTGTTCAATGATGATACTCTGAACTTAATAACACATCATCTAATGGGGTTGAAGTTGAAGGTCTCCCGGATTAATATCCAGACACGTAATAATAATTTAAAATAAACGATATTAGTGTCAAATACATAGTTTTCGGGGTCGCTGTGTTCAATGATGATACTCTGAACTTAATAACACATCATCTAAGCGGGTTGAAGTTGAGGGTCTTCCGGATTAATATCGAGACACGTAATAATAATTTAAATGAACGATATTATTGTCCAAAACATAGCTTTCGGTTTCGCTGTGTTCATTGTTGATACTTTGAACTTAATAACACATCACATTAGGGGGTTGAAGTTAAGGGTCTCCAGGGTTGATATCGAGACACGTAAAAATAATTGAAAATGAACGATATTAGTGTCAAATACATAGTTTTCTGGGTCGCTGTGTTCAATGATGATACTCTGAACTGAATAACACGTCATCTAACTTGTTAAAGTTGGGTGAGCTTTTGGGTCGATATCGAGAGACGTAAAAATAATTGAAAATAAACGATATTAGTGTCAAATACATAGTTTTCGGGGTCGCTGTGTTCAATGATGATACTCTGAACTCAATAACACATCATCTATGGCGGTTGAAGTTGAGAGTCTCCAGGGTTGATATCGAAACACGTAAAACTAATTTAAAATGAACGATACTATTGTCAAAAACATAGCTTTCGGGGTCGCTGTGTTCAATGTTGATACTTTGAACTTAATAACACATCATCTAAGGGGGTTGAAGTTGAGGGTGTCCCAGATTATATCGAGACACGTAATAACAATTTAAAATGAACGATATTAGTGTCAAATACATAGTTTTCAGGGTCGCTGTGTTCAATGATGATACTCTGAACTTAATAACACACCATCTAAGGGGGTTGAAGTTGAGGGTCTCCCGGATTAATATCGAGACACGTAATAATAATTTAAAATGAACGATATTAGTGTCAAATACATAGTTTTCGGGGTCGCTGTGTTCAACGATGATACTCTGAATTCAATAACACATCATCTAAGGTTTTGATGTTGGGGTGTCCAGGGTTGATATCGAGACACGTAAAACTAATTTAAATGAACGATATTAGTGTCAAATACATAATTTTCGGGGTCGCTGTATTCAATGATGATACTCTGAACCTAATAACACATCATTTAAGGGGGTTGGTTGTTTTTGGGGGTCTCCAGGGTTGATATCGAAACACGTAAAATAATTTAAAATGAAGAATATTAGTGTTAAATACATAGTTTTCTGGGTCGCTGTGTTCAATGATGATACTCTGAACTTAATAACACATCATCTAAGGGGGTTGAAGTTGGGGGTCTCCAGGGTTGATATCGTAACACGTAAAACTAATTTAAAATGAACGATATTAGTGTCAAATACATAGTTTTCTGGGTCGCTGCGTTCAATGATGACACTCTGAACTTAATAACACATCATTAAGGGGGTTGTTTTTGGGTCTCCAGGGTTGATATCGAGACACGTAAAAATAATTGAAAATGAACGATATTAGTGTCAAATACATAGTTTCGGGGTCGCTGTGTTCAATGATGATACTTTGAACTTAATAACACATCATCTACCGGGTTGAAATTGAGGGTCTGCAGGGTTGATATCGAGACACCTCAAAATAATTTAAAATGAACGATATTAGTGTCAAATACATAGTTTTCGGGGTCGCTGTGTTCAATGATGATACTCTGAACTCAATAACACATCATTTAAAAGGGTTGTAGTTGAGGGTCTCCACGGTTGATATCGAAACACGTAAAACTAATTTAAAATGAACGATATTAGTGTCAAATACATAGTTTTCTGGGTCTCCGTGTTCAATGATGATACTCTGAACTGAATAACACGTCATCTAACTTGTTAAAGTTGGGTGAGCTCCTGGGTCCATATCGAAACACGTAAAAATAATTGAAAATAAACGATATTAGTGTCAAATACATAGTTCTCGGGGTCGCTGTGTCAATGATGATACTCCGAACCTAATAACACATCATTTAAGGGGGTTGTTTTTGGGGTCTCCAGGGTTGATATCGAAACACGTAAAATAATTTAAAATGAACGATATTATTGTTAAATACATAGTTTTCAGGGTCGCTGTGTTCAATGATGATACTCTGAACTTAATAACACATCATCTAAGGGGGTTGAAGTTGAGGGTCTCCAGGGTTGATATCGAAACACGTAAAACTCATTTAAAATGAACGATATTAGTTTCAAATACATAGTTTTCGGGGTCGCTGTGTTCAATGATGATACTCTGAACTTAATAACACATCATCTAAGGGGGCTGAAGTTGAGAGTCTCCCGGATTAATATCGAGACACGTAATAATAATTTAAAATGAACGATATTAGTGTCAAATACATAGTTTTCGGGGTCGCTGTGTTCAATGTTGATACTCTGAACTTAATAACACATCATCTACCGGGTTGAAATTGAGGGTCTGCAGGGTTGATATCGAGACACCTCAAAATAATTTAAAATGAACGATATTAGTGTCAAATACATAGTTTTCGGGGTCGCTGTTTTCAATGATGATACTCTGAACTCAATAACACATCATCTCAAAGGGTTGTAGTTGAGGGTCTCCACGGTTGATATCGAAACACGTAAAACTAATTTAAAATGAACGATATTAGTGTCAAATACATAGATTTCTGGGTCTCCGTGTTCAATGATGATACTCTGAACTGAATAACACGTCATCTAACTTGTTAAAGTTGGGTGAGCTCCTGGGTCCATATCGAAACACGTAAAAATAATTGAAAATAAACGATATTAGTGTCAAATACATAGTTTTCGGGGTCGCTGTGTTCAATGATGATACTCTGAACCTAATAACACATCATTTAAGGGGGTTGTTTTTGGGGGTCTCCAGGGTTGATATCGAAACACGTAAAATAATTTAAAATGAACGATATTATTGTTAAATACATAGTTTTCAGGGTCGCTGTGTTCAATGATGATACTCTGAACTTAATAACACATCATCTAAGGGGGTTGAAGTTGGGGGTCTCCAGAGTTGATATCGTAACACGTAAAACTAATTTAAAATGAACGATATTAGTGTCAAATACATAGTTTTCTGGGTCGCTGCGTTCAATGATGACACTCTGAACTTCATAACACATCATTAAGGGGGTTGTTTTTGGGGTCTCCAGGGTTGATATCGAGACACGTAAAAATAATTGAAAATGAACGATATTAGTGTCAAATACATAGTTTTCGGGGTCGCAGTGTTCAATGATGATACTTTGAACTTAATAACACATCATCTACCGGGTTGAAATTGAGGGTCTGCAGGGTTGATATCGAGACACCTCAAAATAATTTAAATGAACGATATTAGTGTAAAATACATAATTTTCGGGGTCGCTGTATTCAATGATGATACTCTGAACCTAATAACACATCATTTAAGTGGGTTGTTTTTGGGGGTCTCCAGGGTTGATATCGAAACACGTAAAATAATTTAAAATGAACGATATTATTGTTAAATACATAGTTTTCGGGGTCGCTGTGTTCAATGATGATACTCTGAACTTAATAACACATCATCTAATGGGGTTGAAGTTGAAGGTCTCCCGGATTAATATCGAGACACGTAATAATAATTTAAAATGAACGATATTAGTGTCAAATACATAGTTCTCGGGGTCGCTGTGTTCAATGATGATACTCTGAACTTAATAACACATCATCTAATGGGGTTGAAGTTGAAGGTCTCCCGGATTAATATCCAGACACGTAATAATAATTTAAAATAAACGATATTAGTGTCAAATACATAGTTTTCGGGGTCGCTGTGTTCAATGATGATACTCTGAACTTAATAACACATCATCTAAGCGGGTTGAAGTTGAGGGTCTTCCGGATTAATATCGAGACACGTAATAATAATTTAAATGAACGATATTATTGTCCAAAACATAGCTTTCGGTTTCGCTGTGTTCATTGTTGATACTTTGAACTTAATAACACATCACATTAGGGGGTTGAAGTTAAGGGTCTCCAGGGTTGATATCGAGACACGTAAAAATAATTGAAAATGAACGATATTAGTGTCAAATACATAGTTTTCTGGGTCGCTGTGTTCAATGATGATACTCTGAACTGAATAACACGTCATCTAACTTGTTAAAGTTGGGTGAGCTTTTGGGTCGATATCGAGAGACGTAAAAATAATTGAAAATAAACGATATTAGTGTCAAATACATAGTTTTCGGGGTCGCTGTGTTCAATGATGATACTCTGAACTCAATAACACATCATCTATGGCGGTTGAAGTTGAGAGTCTCCAGGGTTGATATCGAAACACGTAAAACTAATTTAAAATGAACGATACTATTGTCAAAAACATAGCTTTCGGGGTCGCTGTGTTCAATGTTGATACTTTGAACTTAATAACACATCATCTAAGGGGGTTGAAGTTGAGGGTGTCCCAGATTATATCGAGACACGTAATAACAATTTAAAATGAACGATATTAGTGTCAAATACATAGTTTTCAGGGTCGCTGTGTTCAATGATGATACTCTGAACTTAATAACACACCATCTAAGGGGGTTGAAGTTGAGGGTCTCCCGGATTAATATCGAGACACGTAATAATAATTTAAAATGAACGATATTAGTGTCAAATACATAGTTTTCGGGGTCGCTGTGTTCAACGATGATACTCTGAATTCAATAACACATCATCTAAGGTTTTGATGTTGGGGTGTCCAGGGTTGATATCGAGACACGTAAAACTAATTTAAATGAACGATATTAGTGTCAAATACATAATTTTCGGGGTCGCTGTATTCAATGATGATACTCTGAACCTAATAACACATCATTTAAGGGGGTTGTTTTTGGGGGTCTCCAGGGTTGATATCGAAACACGTAAAATAATTTAAAATGAAGAATATTAGTGTTAAATACATAGTTTTCTGGGTCGCTGTGTTCAATGATGATACTCTGAACTTAATAACACATCATCTAAGGGGGTTGAAGTTGGGGGTCTCCAGGGTTGATATCGTAACACGTAAAACTAATTTAAAATGAACGATATTAGTGTCAAATACATAGTTTTCTGGGTCGCTGCGTTCAATGATGACACTCTGAACTTAATAACACATCATTAAGGGGGTTGTTTTTGGGGTCTCCAGGGTTGATATCGAGACACGTAAAAATAATTGAAAATGAACGATATTAGTGTCAAATACATAGTTTTCGGGGTCGCTGTGTTCAATGATGATACTTTGAACTTAATAACACATCATCTACCGGGTTGAAATTGAGGGTCTGCAGGGTTGATATCGAGACACCTCAAAATAATTTAAAATGAACGATATTAGTGTCAAATACATAGTTTTCGGGGTCGCTGTGTTCAATGATGATACTCTGAACTCAATAACACATCATTTAAAAGGGTTGTAGTTGAGGGTCTCCACGGTTGATATCGAAACACGTAAAACTAATTTAAAATGAACGATATTAGTGTCAAATACATAGTTTTCTGGGTCTCCGTGTTCAATGATGATACTCTGAACTGAATAACACGTCATCTAACTTGTTAAAGTTGGGTGAGCTCCTGGGTCCATATCGAAACACGTAAAAATAATTGAAAATAAACGATATTAGTGTCAAATACATAGTTCTCGGGGTCGCTGTGTTCAATGATGATACTCCGAACCTAATAACACATCATTTAAGGGGGTTGTTTTTGGGGGTCTCCAGGGTTGATATCGAAACACGTAAAATAATTTAAAATGAACGATATTATTGTTAAATACATAGTTTTCAGGGTCGCTGTGTTCAATGATGATACTCTGAACTTAATAACACATCATCTAAGGGGGTTGAAGTTGAGGGTCTCCAGGGTTGATATCGAAACACGTAAAACTCATTTAAAATGAACGATATTAGTTTCAAATACATAGTTTTCGGGGTCGCTGTGTTCAATGATGATACTCTGAACTTAATAACACATCATCTAAGGGGGCTGAAGTTGAGAGTCTCCCGGATTAATATCGAGACACGTAATAATAATTTAAAATGAACGATATTAGTGTCAAATACATAGTTTTCGGGGTCGCTGTGTTCAATGTTGATACTCTGAACTTAATAACACATCATCTAAGGGGGTTGAAGTTGAGGGTCTCGAGCGTTGATATCTTAACACGTAAAACTAATTTAGAATGAACGATATTAATGTCAAATACATAGTTTTCTGGGTCGCTGCGTTCAATGATCACACTCTGAAGTTAATCACTCATCATCTAAGGGGGTTGTTTTTGGGGGTCTCCATGGTTGATATTGAGACACGTAAAAATAATTGAAAATGAACGATATTAGTGTCAAGTACATAGTTTTCTGGGTCGCTGTGTTTAATGATGATACTCTGAACTGAATAACTCGTCATCTAACTTGTTAAAGTTGGGTGAGCTTTTGGGTCGATATCGAGAGACGTAAAAATAATTGAAAATAAGCGATATTAGTGTCAAATACATAGTTTTCGGGGTCGCTGTGTTCAATGATGATACTCTGAACTCAATAACACATCATCTATGGCGGTTGAAGTTGAGGGTCTCCAGGGTTGATATCCAAACACGTAAAACTCATTAAAATGAACGATATTAGTTTCAAATACATAGTTTTCGGGGTCGCTGTGTTCAATGATGATACTCTGAACTTAATAACACATCATCTAAGGGGCTGAAGTTGAGAGTCTCCCGGATTAATATCGAGACACGTAATAATAATTTAAAATGAACGATATTAGTGTCAAATACATAGTTTTCGGGGTCGCTGTGTTCAATGATGATACTCTGAACTCAATAACACATCATCTATGGCGGTTGAAGTTGAGAGTCTCCAGGGTTGATATCGAAACACGTAAAACTAATTTAAAATGAACGATACTATTGTCAAAAACATAGCTTTCGGGGTCGCTGTGTTCAATGTTGATACTTTGAACTTAATAACACATCATCTAAGGGGGTTGAAGTTGAGGGTGTCCCAGATTATATCGAGACACGTAATAATAATTTAAAATGAACGATATTAGTGTCAAATACATAGTTTTCAGGGTCGCTGTGTTCAATGATGATACTCTGAACTTAATAACACACCATCTAAGGGGGTTGAAGTTGAGGGTCTCCCGGATTAATATCGAGACACGTAATAATAATTTAAAATGAACGATATTAGTGTCAAATACATAGTTTTATGGGTCGCTGCGTTCAATGATGACACTCTGAACTTAATAACACATCATTAAGGGGGTTGTTTTTGGGGTCTCCAGGGTTGATATCGAGACACGTAAAAATAATTGAAAATGAACGATATTAGTGTCAAATACATAGTTTTCGGGGTCGCTGTGTTCAATGATGATACTCTGAACTCAATAACACATCATCTATGGCGGTTGAAGTTGAGGGTCTCCAGGGTTGATATCCAAACACGTAAAACTAATTTAAAATGAGCGATACTATTGTCAAAAACATAGCTTTCGGGGTCGCTGTGTTCAATGTTGATACTTTGAACTTAATAACACATCATCTAAGGGGGTTGAAGTTGAGGGTGTCCCAGATTATATCGAGACACGTAATAATAATTTAAAATGAACGATATTAGTGTCAAATACATAGTTTTCAGGTCGCTGTGTTCAATGATGATACTCTGAACTTAATAACACACCATCTAAGGGGGTTGAA
>NW_027657210.1:0-36921 GCF_964235325.1 Thermobia domestica | reverse complement strand
GTACTTACTACAGAAGAATGTTTGGTGTTAGCAGATATTTTGCAGAAAATTATACATTCATATTTCAGAGTCAGATACAGAGTTTTCACTGGATCAATATCCAAGCCACAGTTCACTCTTTCGTGTTCTGTTTTAAGGAAAATGATAAATTAGAACACAAAACTGTTTATTTTTTAAGTAATCACTTAAAGCACGATGCAACGACATTTTATTGCTTTCAAAAGATTTTCACAGTGTATATTAAAGAAGTGCATCCGAACAATAAAAAAACTTATTTATTTTACTGATGGAGCTTAAAGTCGATATAAAAACAAAAACAACTTTGCTAATCTATGCTGTCACAAACACAACTTCGATTTTGACGCTGAATGACACTTTTTCGGACCATTCTATGAGGAAAACGCCTGTGACTATGTGAGTAGAACTACAAAACGAGAAGTCGCAATAGCAAGTTTGAAAAGACGAATAAATAATAACATATTCAACGTAGATGATATGTTTTCATTTTGTAATGAAAAGTTACAAAACATAAAATGTTTTCTGGTAAAATCAGATGAAGTAACTAAGATTCCGAAACTCTACCAAAACGTTTCGACCTCTGGAATAGATTTGTTGGTATTAGAAGGTACTACAAATATGTTCCTATCTCAGTAGGCATTGTAAGATGTTACGTTACTTCAGAGTCAAAGGGCTATGGCGACCATCCTGTGTTACGTATTCTACCAGTTGTATTAAATTACTTTGTTGGAATCAAACATAATGAAATGGATATGCTATTGCTAACATGCAGTGCAGTTATATTTTGTGTTTTTACAACAGGAATACGTTTTTTAAAAAAATAGTTTCTTTTTATTGCAATCTCAGCTGTGCTAAACACTTCGGGTAAGGTTCTCTCTCTCAAACTGTAATAGGTAATTAGTGTTGTTTAATTTTTGTATATTTAAGTGCTGGGAGTAGAAAAAATACACAAAAACATAATTATTGTTCCAATATTAAAACAATACACAACATATAGGACAAGTATCAACGTGCTGTAAGACAAGTAACCCCTCCCCTCAGTTTGCCCCTTACATACCCCTACATACCCCTTCTTCAATTTGCCAAAACGATACCACTGCAACGTAGTATGCTCCTTCCTACTTACAAAACATTACAAGACGTAAAATTGCACCGATATTGATGTTTACTTTTACTTGTAAATTTCTCATAGAATCGAGAAACATAGGTAAATAGCTATAGGCCTAGCTTTTACTTTGATCCATTACTAATTAAAAAAACGATTCTTGTTTTATTCTTCTAGACCAAATACTGTTTTCGTAATAAACGATTTGTTAACCATTAAAATCGTGAAAATAGGCGCGCGCCAAGAAACAAACATGGCCGCCACTGGCAAACCGCTTTAGATAAACATATTGTAAACAAATTTTTAAAGTCTTAAAATATGAAGGAAACAACTGCGTAGGTTTCATAATTTTTAAAAATGGTCGAGGAACCTATTAATTTTTTTTCTGGGTCATTTCAGGTGGATTGACCTCATTATGAGACGTTGCATCATAGCACGTATGAATTTTTCCATTTGACTATAGATAAAATAAAGCAGGCATGGAGAAAATAACTCGAAACACAAGCTTCAATTATTTTGATTATTCAATAAATAATTCATGCGTTGGATGGCAAAGCGACGTAAGTCATTCTTGAGACATTTTTAAGATAATGAAACTTTTATGAGAATCGAAATAGAAAAATCGGACAAAAAGTACAAAGATATGTTGTGAATCCTATATGTTGCTAAGGTATGTTGCAACCTTGAAAGTGTAGTGCCAGGTGTTTCAAAACAACAGCGACAACGTTTGAGAGTTGATTCCTCACACCAAGATAGGACAAAAAGTATAAACCAACTTGGGTGCACAAATGCTTTCTTTCAGAGTTATAGGCTGCCGAAAACATGAAAAAATGAAATTTAAAGGATTGTAGCTCCAAAACTATGGAACCTACGGTAGTCGGGTCAAGATTTCACTTAGGAACTAGTTTGTGAATTATCCAAATATCCAAGTTTAAGAATCCTAAGGTACTTCCACAACAATTTTTTAGAGATAGTTTTAGAGTACTTCAAATTACATGTCTGTAGCCCAACTGCGTCTATAAAAATGCTTCGTGAGTATCTTACGATTCTGAAATATTTGGATTGGTCCTAAATGAAGTCTTGACCCGAATACACTAGGTCCCATAGTATTAGAGTTATGGACCTTTAAAGTTCATTTTTTCATATTTTCGGCAGCGTAATAGCTCCGAAAGGAAGCATTTGTGCACTCAGGTTTGTCTATACTTTTTGTCTTATCTTGGTGTCAGGAATCACCTTACAAAACGTTGCCGGTGTTGTTTTGAAACACCCTGTATACACAGAGCTATTGTATTTTCAGTGAAACAGCACATAATTGAGAAGTTGGAAGGAAAAGAGGTGCTGGTCAATTCTAGATGTTGAGATACATATTAAAATAAATAGAGGAAATTCTACAAGTATTGCAGATTTTTATCTCTATGTAAGTAGACGTTTATCTGTGAAGAATCGTTATGTAACTATAAGTTTGTAAGTTTGTGTAGAATTACCTATATTTACTCTAATAAACACATAAGTATCTAAAATGACGAGTAATATTTACTGATGCTACTTTGCTATCCAACCCCTTGTGTAACAGAACAATATGTTGACAAAAACAATACACAGAAGTAAAGAAACGTAAAGAAAAGTCATAGAAACAAAGTGGCAGTACCAATGTAAACAGAAACATGAATAAGGAAGGCATACTGGAACATTATGCATCATCATTACTGTCACAGGACACGTCATCATCATCTCCATGTTGGTCACTGTCCTTGAAAGACAAGAAGTAGTGATGATGAATAGGTGGTATACAAAATGGCAACTACAAGTTAATTACGTCCTTCTTCTTTACCTTACTGATGACTCGAGGACATTTGTAAGGTGGTTCATGTCGAATGTTGTCTGACTTACGTCACTTTGGCGTGTAGGGTCATCGTAAATTCGAATCTACGATCTTCTTTGTACTACCATCTCTTGTCCTATTTTTGACTCTGACATACGCAACTTTGCCATCCAACAGGTTATGGTTTCAAGTTCACGGAAATGACTTATTCTCATTTTTGAAAAAAAGAAGATGAGTTACGCCACTTTGCCTTAATTGTTTGACATGACTGTATAAGTACGTGTTTGTCTATCTGCTTCTTGAGACATGAGGGTAAGATTTTATCACTAGTCTGATTGTTTGGGCTACATTAGCGTTCTGTAGAAATCACTGTTCGTACCTTTCATCTTGAAGACTATCAAACGTAATAAATGTCTGTGTTAGAGATTTAATCCAGTTAAAGAAACACACTCGAATCCCTTTAACTAAATGACGATGATAAAACACTAAAAATCCACACCTGCTATTTAGTTAAATGAAGTGAACCTCTTTCAGATCCCGATTTCAGGTGCCGGTGACAGACACAGATTTTTACTCCAATTTCAACTGACGTAGATAGGCTCGGATTTTATTCCAATTTCTACTGCCGTAAACAGATTCGGTTCGAACTGACTGACTTCTGTTTTCTCGCTTACTAAACTTTAATAATCGTTTTCTGAGTTTCAATAAAATTTTAATTGCTGATTTCATTGAGTTAACCAGTGACACGGGAATATAATCTCACTCAAAAGTGACCAGATTCATCTGAATATCCGCAGCTGCAGATTCTTCGCACGCATTTCTTTATATTCAACGTTGCTTCATATACGTCTTTATATCTATACGAGGAACAGTCAAAAAGTTCCCGGAATGTTATTGTAGTTGTGGCATTTGGGATGCAGTCATAATGAATCTTGTGCAATACAGTCCCTAGATTAGCTAATACTGAATTTATCAAGTTACACACGTCTTAACAGCCAGTGTACGAATAGCGTAGCTAAACGGAGTAGTGTATAGTGATCAGTTGGTGCAATTTTACAGATCGAGCTACGCGCAAACATTAAGTTCATGTGCAAATTAGAGAATATCTGATTCAGAGAGTTTGATAATCTTAAAATCAGTTTAACACCATCGGAAGTTTGGCTCTTTCCAAAGCTAAAAAATAGGCCATTTTTGTTTTGCTAACGTAGAAGAGATAAACCAATGCAAAGGCTGAAGATACTAAAAGAGAACTTTTTATCGGTGTTTCTACTAATCGCAGGAGCGGTCGGAAAAGTATGGGTGTGTTTCGAAGGTGACAATTTTTGAGACGATTAAGTAAATATGTACTTATATTATGATCAGTGGCGTATTTACGATTTTGTTTCGGGGGGCTTTGCTTTTTTCCGTGGGGCTTTGCCTGAAAATGTGAAAATTCTGCAAGATATTTCATATACTTTACTATAGTAAGTAAAATTTCGGGGATCTTAAGCCCGGGAGCCCCCCTAAATACGCCACTGACTATGATCATAAACAGCTACAACAAAATTCCGGGAACATTTTGACTGTCCCTCGTATATTAATCTGTATATTCTATCATAATATTGCCATTATCTATATATCATTACCATTTATCATAATTTTACTTGAAAACAAAAATTCAATACTAGCTAGCTTTATTTCTCTTCGAGAAACATTTCATTGAGTAAATTACTGAGTATTGTATGTGCCTAATTATTTTTTTTCTCTTTGCCTCTTTTCAGGTAAGTGCGTCCTTTCTTCAGCATAATTGCCAAATTTGCTTAAATCGGAACTATAAGTGAGTATTCCTTGTAATTTATTATTTATCTTAACTTGTACATTAATGTGAATGAACTCATATCTTGTGATACTTTGTTAAAATTACACTTAATGCTTACGAATCATTCAGTTTCAAATTTCTAACTTGTGTGTTCCATTGTTATTTGTCTAATTAAATATAATTCTTATTATTTATAATGACAAAAGATTGCACTGCTTTAGATCCGATAGTGCTACAGGTTTTTTTTCTTCTTTGGTGTTATTCTGGCTGCCTACAACTTAGGATACAAGTTCTCTGTTTCTCCATCTAGATTCTCGACTCAAAGTTATGGTGTGTACTATTTATATATATATATGAGAAAGGTCTTTGACTCCTTATTATTCCATTTATTCTTAGAAAATAATTTCAAATATCCTACACAACTATATAACTTTCTAGGAAGATTTTGTGTAAACTTACAATGCTATGAATTCCCATTCTTCTGGAGTTTGAATAAATCGACGTTATATTTACTCATAATCCTAAATCTTTATTTGCCATAATTTTATATATAGGCCTACATATATTTTAATTTTAGAAATGAAAAAAATCAGCATTTTGATGAAGCTATAGTTAGGTTAGTCTGCACCTCTGCTCGCTAGATTCAAAGCAAAATATAAAATATAGTCTTGTCATCTTCTTAATATTTGTATTAAAGTATTGATAATTCTTAGTGTTTGATTCTGGAGCATTATTAGACCTATATTTGAGTTACATAATTTGGTAGTATTGTAGTTTCGTTAACATGTCCTAGTGACATCATGTTCGTGTATACTTTTATTATGAATTAATAAAATGATCATATGTAATACAATTAGTAATTATATTTTGTGAGGTTACGCACAATATAATTATCTTTTAAACTAATATTATATTTTGTAATGCCGAAATTAACCCAATGGAACTACTTCACCATTATTGAAACTTAGATACGTGCTTACTTACTCCTACTACTATTTTTAAATTTTTAAAGAAAATTGCAAAAAATTATCCTTAGTAAGTACTTAAGAATTATGACCTGTAACAACTATAAATATTTACATCTAAACCTAACAACATGTTTACACTTAATAGCGAATAATTGTGTTTTGTAAAATATTCGCTATAAAAAGAAAACGTTTGCGTATCTTTAGACTATTAAACTCCATGAAATGAATGGCAACTTCGCCCACAAACATCCAGAAATATTCAAAAAGATATGGCGTCATCATATTGCATGGCAAACTCACTTGCAAATGTCGCTCAAAAGGATATTGCAGACTTTTCAGGGTTGTACGTAGTAAAAAAAAATCGCTTTCTTAACCACTATATTCTTCTGATATCTCTCCGCCAAGGAGTATCTCTACGGAATCTCGACCACTTCGTAGGAGAAAAAGGAACCTTCCCTGATGATCGGGCGGTGCAATGTATGGTTCAACGCTTCTTCGTATTGCAAAATGCAAACTCAATACTTTTCGCCAAGGAATTCATTTGTTGGGTGACCTATGACAAAAGTGTGTGAGTGTAGACAGCGACTATTTTGATTAACAACATTTTGTGGTTTTCATTTTTCTGGCCTTTAGAAGCAATGCACCTCGGAAAAGCATTTCATTCGTTCCGAACCTAATATAATGTTTTAAAATCCCGGTTCTGATTAATTTGTTTGCCCATAAAGGTCTTTGTAAACTGTAGAGATGAAAATGTGTTATTCGTCAAAAATGTGTTATTTTCTATTGTTTGTTATATAGTCTAAGACTATGTGGTTCAATTTGGAAAATGAGTTACAAAGAAAGTATTCTTAGGTATTTTATTTTAAGAAGAGAAATGCAAGGTCAAAATTATAATTTTATAGTAGTTGTCATATTGGCCGCTGGATGTCGAACGTCGTCTCTCTATGTAAATATTTTCCTTTGTGTGTGTTTATTTAAAACATAACTTCGAAACAGGGACGGCGCCAGAAAAGTTTGATGGGGTGGGCGGGAAAAGGCTGACCTAGTTGCTGGGTGGGCGGACAATGAAAATAAGAACTGGGCAATGTAGACATTTTTTGGACAATAATTAAGTTTCAATCTTTAAACTCTTTAGTTAGCTAAGGTTCAGACCGAAATAGGGAAGAAACAAGGATGTGGAAAACAGCTGTCTTGGCCTTATAGAAGGTACAATTCCGACATTCACCTGGTGGGACTGAAGAAATGCAGGACTTAGGATGGGCTGCGGGAGTTCGTGGCTATATGTCGACCTACCGAATTCCGCGTAGCAGACACACTACCTCTACTTCCATTTTTTTTAACAATAATAACGGTGTGTACTGTGTAGTCGATGAAGTTCAAGACAGTTTTACCTTCTCTCCCTCCAAGAATGCACATGAATGCATAGAAATACAAGAAGGTTCAAACAACACAGACTAACAGATAATACTCTACCTTTCGTTAAGATCATGTATCCTCCTATAGGCTAATATCTCTTCTTTCTGTAATATCAATTATCTGCGAAAAAATAATCAAAGACAGGCTACTTAAATTCACCTCACCTTACATCCATAGTTCTCAGCACGGCTTTCTACCGAAAAGCTCAAGTCTCTCAAACTTAAGTACTCTTCTTTCCTGTGCAATCAAATGTATGAATAACAATACTCAATTAGATGTTATCTACTTTGATCTCTCGAAGGCCTTTGATTCTGTCAGTCACATTCATCTTCTTCATAAACTCTCCAGTAGATTTAATGTGCATGGCAAATTTCTCTCTCTAATCACAAGCTACTTGAAGGACCGTAAACAGAGAGTTGTTCTTTCAGGGGCGACCTCTAACCCCCAACCCGTGATCTCAGGGGTGCCTTAGGGAAGTGTGCTTGGGCCTCTGCTGTTTGTCCTGTATATGGATGATCTCTACACGCACTTATCTGCTCAACCTAGTGGCCTTCTGCTTTTTGCTGACGATTGTAAGTTATACAGAGAAATATCGTGTCTCCATGACACAATTGCTCTACAGGAAGACATAAATTACCTTACAGGTTGGTGTGAAATGTGGCACTTGAAACTCAACAGTAAGAAATGTGACAGTATTACTATTACTTTGCAAAAGTCTCCTGTTCCCTCCACATACCATATCAACGATTCCCCTATCACACATTCTGCTAGTCATAACGATCTTGGTGTCATTTTTGATTCAAAACTCACCTTCTCTGACCACATCTCCTCAATACCAAAGAATTCAATGCGCATGTTGGGACTTCTTTATCGATTCACCGAACTACGCACTGTTTCTTCATTAGCAACTTTTTATAAGACTTTAATAGCGCCCAAGATCGAATACTGCTCTCCCATATGGGCCATGGCAGCACCTACACATCTCTCCAGACTTGATTCTGTTCTCAATTTCTTCATCGCTATAGTCCGTTTTCGTGTTCCTGCACTTCGAATATTATCTAAGAAGGAGCTCTTGCGACATCTTAATATTCAGACTCCTGAAATACGCAGAATTATCTCTGACCTGAAATATCTACATAAAATAGTTAATGGAAGCTTAAGATCGGAAATATTACTTCAGGAACTATCCTTACGTGTCCCTTCCCGCATCACCCGGAATACCCACCTATTCCATCTTGCCCGTCCTAGGTTGGCTGTTATACAGAGGTATCTTTTTTATAGAATACCAAACTGTTATAATCAAGTAACAACTGATGTAGACATTTTTTCGAGCTACCCAGTGTTTGAAAGAGCAATTAAACGAGCTTTGACGGAATAGTTTTACTCTTCCACTCTTTTTTTCTATGTTGTTGTTATTTTTGTTTTTTCTTTCTTTTGTTAGCATGTCCCTGTGTAAAATGGCAAAGTTATGCTGTATCTGGGAATTTGTTCAATAAATAAATAAATAAATAAATCTATATATATAAAAGAGAACGTACAAATCCTTTGTCCGCTCATCACGCTAATACGGCTGAACCAATTTCTTTCATTTTTGGGGGGTTATTAGGATTTGGACCCTAGATGGTTTTTATCATATCACTTTAATTTTCAATTACCAGTGTCTTGAGATAATTGACCATTCAGGTGTCCACAAATCCTTTGTTAGTTCATCATAGGTAAAAATAAACGTATTTATATGCAACCCACATGACCGTGTCACTCGGCGGGTTAACATAAATGACAGGCGTTATAATGGTTTTTATCATATCACTTGAAAGCGAAAAAGTAAAAATTATCTAAGTAACAAAGTTTATTGCGTTCGGGGGTGACCGCAGCGAAGCGGGGCGGGTTAACATAAATGACAGGCGATATAATGTTAACATTTACTGCAATCTTCTATGGTTTTTATCATATCACTTGAAAGCGAAAAAGTAAAAATTATCTAAGTAACAAAGTTTATTGCGTTCCGGGGTGACCGCAGCGAAGCGGGGTGAACGCTGCTAGTATACAATAAGTAAGTAAAGTAAAACAAGAATAAAATAGGCTGCTGCAAACATTTTTATCTTTAAAGCGTCTATTACAAAAAAGCAAGAGACAAAAAATATAAATCATTTATATTTTCTCTCCTATATCCTTAATTTGTGCACGTTAGATTTTTTGACATGGTCTCTATATGCAACAGCAAAGATCTATGTTACTAAAAGAATAGGGAAATTCGACAGCATATATTGTTTGATCATACCTTACACAGAAATCTTTGAAATTGAAACTCAAGTTGAAAAAAAAAAATAAAACAATTATAAATTGGATAAAGAAGTAAATAGCAATTAACAAAACTTCATCATGATCCACAGAAACAATAATGTATTTTAAACTATGAAGGGGTGATCACATGGTACGAACAAGCTTACAATAAACTTTTATACCTGCAGATTAATGGAGTACATTGCGTTGATTGTTATGTCCAACATCGAATAATTTTATCACATTCTCTACAGCAATATTCATTACAAGTTTTCTTTCTACTGAAAGGAAACAAAGAAAGATTGCTTAGGCTACAGTTTGCCATTCGATTTCTTAGATATGTTTTAATTTGTCTAAGACACGAGAAAGAACGTACTCATGGTGAACTAGATACAGGAATGGTGACAGCAATTACGCCTAATTTGTGAATTTAATGAAAAGCAATTTTGAAACGATCCATCACTTCAGTAAACTGAGAAACGGAGGTAATTTTGCATTGCTTTTCCTCCTCATAATGTTTCAAAACTTTCGGAAGAAGTTTCATTTCCACCTCTACACTATCGACATCACATCCATAATGACGTGCAAGTGGTTCGATTTTCTCAAATGAGAGGAAATGTTCACTTTCAGGATGAAGACTGCTTATTCCAGTGTAAATTGGCGTTCAGCTGTATCTGGAACTATGTTTGTAATAAAATCATTGTTCATTGCAGAGTTAAACAGAGTCCTAGAACCTATTGCATTACAATCAATAGTAATACGTATTGGTTTTGAAGTACAGGATGTCTCCTTCATTATTTTACTTCTGTTGGGGTGGGCGGATGGGTGGGCAAGGCCATGCATCGGGTGGGCGGTCGCCCACCCCCGCCCACCCTTAGTGCCGTCCCTGCTTCGAAATGAAATACAGAGCACCATACAATTTGTTTCACAATCTCAGGCTCATTCTATTTAGAGAAGTAATATATACTTCTAGCAACATCAACTCGTAAAACTGGCGTTCATAATAAAGTACCTTAGCGATATTTCTTTTACATACGTATATATATAGGGTGTTTCTAAACGACACCGACAACGTTTGAGAGGTTCTCATACCAAGATAAGTCAAAAAGTATAGACCAACGTGGGTGTACAAAAGCTTACTATCGGAGTTATAGGCTCCCAAAAACATGAAAAAATGAACTTTAAAGGCCCGTAGCTCCAAAATTATGGGACTTACTGTAGTCGGGTCAAGACTTAACTTAGGAACTAATATCTGCGCTATCCAAAAATGAATGTTTTAGAATCCTCCGTTCTCACGCGTAACAATTTTTATGGAGAGAGTTTAGCTACGGCCATGTAGTTTGAAACACTCATGAGCTACCTCTATAAAATTATTAAGGAAGTACCGCAGGATTCTGAAACTTCGATATTTGGATAGAGCATATACTAGTTCCTAAATAAAGTCTTCACCCAACTACGGTAGGTCCCATAGTATTGGAGTTATGGACCTTTACATTTCATTTTTTCATGTTTTCGGTAGCCTATAACTCGAAAAGGAAGCATCTGTGCACCCAGGTTGGTGTATATTTTTCGTCTTATATTGGTGTCAGGAATCACCTTCCAAACGTTGTCGGTGTTGTTTTGAAACACCCTGTAGAATTCACTCACTTCTACACTGCCAGAATTACAGAAACTACATTTAGACACAGTAGGACACTATACACATTACCGATACTCTGAGGGAGTCAACTGAGGGTGAGGGTGGCTGAGGGTGAGGGTGAGAGAGTCAATTGAGGGTGAGGGTGAGTGAGGGTTAGCAAAAATGCCCATCTCTGGTATGATGTGCTTATTTCATAGAAAATATGAAAACTCGATTTAGGGGCCATTCAAAAATTTTGTGGCCCCTGATCCAAAAACTAACTATTGGCTAAGACCACGATCTTTTGATACATTTTTTGGATCATTTCTTTTCTTTTTTCTTTTTCCTTTATGTTTTTTCTTTCTTTTCTTTTTTTGTATTCAAATTGCAATTCAACTTTTCTACAGGATGACAATTGAGAAATCTACGTTTGCACCCGGACCGTTGAGAGGAGGATAGTTTTTTCGCCTCTTAGCTTGCTAGAGGAAGTAGGAATGATATCACTTTCATTATTGCTAACTGTGAAAACATAGTATTTCTAGTTTACACAACGTTCTATATAAAAACGGAAAGTTGTAGCTTGAACGTTCCCGCTCATGCTCTTACGTTAGGATATGTGCTAAACGAAATGGAATGATAAAGAAGTAATTACTAGAATAAAAAGTGAGATCGGAAGGAGGATAAGACAGTAAGGAAAACTTCACATTTAATTCTGTTCACTAGTAGCGTACGCAGAATTTCGGCAACGGAGAAAGGGGATCACGCTTCCAAGTTTATACGATTTTGAAATTTTTGTGTGTTTAAGTAATATTGTATATGGAAGTTCGCCGGGATCATAATGTTGCAAATTATGGATGCGTCATAGTATCAAATAATACTTTTGATATAGTAGATACTTCCAAATATCTAGGATCAATATTAACAGATCAAAAGCGTATCAATAAATAAATAAATAAATAAATAAATAAATAAATAAATAAGTGTCGGCTGAAAGCAGGGAATTCGTGTTATTATTCAGCTCAAAATCGTTTATATTCGAATTCTGTCAAGGAATTTGAAGCTCAAAATATATAGAACGATAATCATGTCTGTTGTTTTGTATGGTTGTGAAACGTTATCACTTATTTTGAGGGATTCAGCATTCAGTAGAAGAACTGATAGAATTTATGCTGTAAGTTTTTTTTTCCTTTACAAATGAACATCTCATGCTCTACATCGTTTCACAACACAAACAAATTTTACCATGCAAGACATTTGGTGATCTGAATAACAACACGCAGTCTAAGACCAATAGACAAGCGGCTAAACAATATATTTTATTATAAGAAAACACCTTCATTCATCATTGTAAAAGTTATAAAAATTGAAAATTTCCAATCTGGATTTTGTACATAATGTACGGATGGTAGAATGGTGAAGAGACTTAGAAGATTGAGGGTTAGAAAGAAACAATAGGAATGAAACGGAAAATGTCTACTTTAGAAGAGAAGGTGAATCAAAAGTATCGACGGAATGCAATGCTACACTCACACGGGTAGTCCACCTGGTCCGCCCTTGAAAAATAAAAAAAAACTTTGTAATTTGGTATAGATTTGTATTGTATACTTCTTAATAAAAATTATACTTGTTTAGCAGAGAAGTTATTGATATAGCCCAAACATTTTATCTGTACTCTTCCTTTTACCATAAAAGTAATTTAGCTCTATTATTTTTTTCGAGAATATAGATGGCACTAGTTAACAATTACTTATCGTCTTTTCGGATGCAGAATAACGAAGGTTCAGTACTACCTAGACGTAGTAGTAGTGTCTTGGAATATGGGGCCCCCAACAAACCTTGGACCCCTCCCACAAATAATTTCTGGGTTCGCCGCCTGATGGAATAACAGTATCATCGTCATATAGAACACAATTGATAGGGCGAAGACAGGCACGTAGCCAGGATTTCGTGAAGGGGGGGGGGGTCCGTGACGTGAAATACTGTGTTCATCACAAAAGGGGCTTGATCACTCTAAACTATTTTACTGGAACATATATTGGTTAGTTTAGCCAGGATTTCGTAGAGGGGGGGGGGGTGACATGAAATTCTGAAGTCCCAGGAGCTCGATTAATCTAAACTACTTTACTATCAACATATATTGGTTTGTTAGGACAATAAAATGAGGATACGTTGGCAAGTATTTTAATAACAAACTATGAAGAAATTTTGAGCAAAATAATAAAAAAAAGTATTGAAAAAGATTTTGCAATATTTACGTCCTTGTCCTGTTTATTCAAATATAACAATTTTCCTTTCGTTATGACCTCAATTATTATAAAAAAAAGTACATACTGAATACTGTCTTGTAAACTATCTTCTAATATAAATAAAATAAAGAGTTTGTTTGTGTATTTGTCTGTCTGTCTGTCTGTGTGCGGCCTGGGGACCAGACGAGTGGACCGAGAGTTACCAAACTTTGGACACCGGTACCTTGGTCCAGGCCCCAGATCAAGACGAAGCGTTTTTGTTTTCAAATTTCGAACCAGGGGGTCTCAGGGGAGCGTTTACCTGGACACGTAAAAGTAGTAGAAAATAACCGATATTTATTTATTTATTTAACAATCACCAGATACAGCTCAGAAGTCATTTTACATTGAATATCCAACAATATTAACAATGGAAAAGATTTGGGAAGGTATCGGCCAGGGCCTGTTTAGTAGGTGCCATCCCGGCATTTGCCTGGTAGGACTGAGGGAAACCCTAGAAAACCTCAGTCAGGATGGTAGGCAACGGGATTCGAAGCCACGACCTGCCGAATGCGAAGCCAGTGCTCTACCACCTGAGCTATTAATGTCGATTTCATATTTTCGCGGTCGCTGAAATCAATGGTGAAACTCCAATCGCATTAACCTCCAAAATCACGCTATTAGGCTCCGGGCCGGGGATCACCGGAGGGGGTGAGATACCAAGACATATGAAAGTAATCCGAAATGACCGATATTAGTGTCAAATCCATAGTTTTCGCGATCGCTGAAATCAATGGTGACACTTCCATTAGCGATGACTTCCAAGTATGCGGCCCGGGAGTCAGCGGGGGGTGGATACCAAGACATGTAAAAAATATAGCTTCTGTGCGAAGCATGTGTATATTCAACTAGCTTTACAATATATGCGTTCCTTACTCTGTTGAATCAAATGGTAACAGGATTTTCTTTCCACATGTTTTATTATTATTATTATTATTATTATTATTATTATTATTATTATTATTATTATTATTATTATTATTATTATTATTCCGTCAACTACTGTCGGTTCCAAATGACAGGTTAAAGGAGCAACAGAAAATTGTCCTTGAAATAACATGTTTGATACTGCAAGGATGCGATGACGAAAAGTTATGATTAAAAATTTCCACGCTGTTACACAACGGCACTTATGCTTTCAAAAGCTTGAAATCTCCCTGACTAGTAGCAGGAATTCTGAGAATTCCATAACTTTTCTTGAAATTTCAAATTCCCTGACTCTTCCAGAATACCTCGCTTACCTCGCCACCATATTGCAAGTAATACAAATCTCCTTATAAGAAACAGTAAGCAAAAGCTTTCTGTGGTTTTCTTTTTAATTTTTAACGCTGATCCTTCTTTTTGTCATTTCATTTTTTTATCCTTCCTTAATTTTTTCATTTCTGATCTCGAAGGGGGGGGGTCCGGACCCCCCGGACCCCCCCTTGGCTACGTGCCTGGCGAAGAGCTGACTGTCGTAGAAGATTGATCAAAGTCATGCGTGTGGAATCATACCAACCAGGGGCGGATCTAGAAGGTAAAAACCGGGGGAGGGAAACCAGCACTCAAATTATGACAGGTACTGGTGTATCATGATTTTACTATAACTTTCAAATATATATATATATATATATATATATATATATATATATATATATATATATATATATATATATATATATATATATATATATATATATATATAAGTAATAGCTTCAATTATTTTTATTATTCAAAAAACTGCGAGGGCCTCGGCTCCGGGCCAAATCCACCTCTGATACTAACATCTGCATTAATTGCAGAAGTGTTGAAGAAGATATTTGTTACATTAAAACGAAAAGATTAACGAAAGTTCACATTACATTGATGCAAATAATTTTGCATAAATGTATCTGAGACCACCAGCAATAACAATATTCTTACGTTGACTGTAATGATGCGTAAAATCATAAGACCAACACTTTATATTCTGTGAGTACTTATCTGCTGAATAAAAGAAAATAGATCGAGTAAACTTTATCAATTCCGAAGCGTATGTCTAAAACACATTAATAATTCATAAGTCTTTATATTTAGTCTTAATATTTTTAAAGGAGAAAAATAAACAATGGACTAAAAATCGGAGAAGCTGAGAAAGTTGAAAGTCAAACAAAGAAACAGAAATAACACTTAACTGAATCTGAGGCTCTGTTTATCTTCTTCCTGCTTTGGTTTCTTCTCTTCCGTTCTTTTTTTTTTATTCTGTAGTTGCGAATAAATTGATTCCACCCGAAAGAACAGAGTTAAAGGAGAAGCAGAGAAGAAGAGACGAAGAAAATCCAGGGTAAAACATTCAGCAGCTTTATTGCATGCTTTTACTTGCCAATATCTTAAATCCCCAAGCGGAAACTGTCGGATACTTCCGTTTTTTTCCCTTCCTCCGTTTTCTTCCCTCAACTTTTTTATTTTATTTTGTTAGAGAAGCTACTCGAAATGCAAGGACCGAAAGGAACCAGGTTAAAGCAGAAGATCACAAAGAGACAGACCCCACAGTCTCCTCTTCAGTCTCAGCAAGAAATGTCGATTGGGTCGCACCCTTTTCCTTTCAAGTTACAAAGAAAGAATTACGTAAGCTGTAAGGACTTTCTTCTCTCAGAGAACGTTTTATATTTTTTTCTTTTTCTTTTTTTAATCGTATCTTTTTACCTTTTCGGAGAAAAACGGGCGAATACTTTGGTTTTAAAATTTTTGAACAGCAGCTTGTTCTTTTTATATCCTTACACCGACTGTGTTAGAACATTCCTTCTGTGTCATAAAACTCATTACAGCAACTCCAGTACCCGGTAACTTGGTTTCTCCGTACTTTAGATTAAATAGAATTACTCGTTCTTGTTCTATTGAAGATACAAGTAAGTGAAATGAGTTTTTACTGTTTAATTTACTGACTTTGTTTAATTTATGAAAGCGCATGGTTGGCTCAGAAGTATAGAGCTTACTTCTGGTGCGTTGGGTCCCTCGTTTAATATCCGTCTAAGTAAGTTTATGGTAGACAACATGGTGTCCATGAGTTTTCTTCGGGTACTCCCTTTCCTTTACACTCTCTCTTTCCACCAATTTTTCCAACGTCATTCGTTACCTCAATTATCGTACCCTTAGTCTAAATTGCATATTTGTGGGACATTAAACTAAAACATTTCATCTCATTTCATTTTTTAGGAATCCCCATGACACACGGACGATATCAGTTCCGGGAAAACGAGATATCCATGGTAGCCCCATATTTGGTAGTGTGAATTCAAGTGTGTCCCGTAAAGTGGACAACCTGCGACGTTTTTATGGGGTCTCTCTGAAATTCTTTATGATATTATGACATGAAACTTCTGGATATTCCAAATATTATCTTTTGATATCCTATCCTCGAATATTGAAATCTTAGATAGATCTTATGGGTATTTCCGTAGGAACCCAATAGGCATTTCCATTATTCTTAAAATTTTTTACTGCGATTCGGAAAGAACCGAGACAACTATAGAACTTGCGAGATGTCCCAAGAATGTCTCATGGGTATTGAGAACATATGTAAAAATCGAATTTGAAGCATATTCTTTACAACTGTATTTAAGTTGAAATTCTAGGTCCAAGTTCACATGTTATCACATTGCTTAATGGCTCATATCACTGTTTTGGGGACTACAGTTAGTGCATATACACGAAAGAGTCAAAATATAATGAAATCAAGAAGACAGGATGAAGCTGAACATCCCTTGCCTCGCCGATACTAAGTGAGACGTGGATCTACAACTTTACGTGAAATCTAAAATACATCAGTTCCAACCTAAAATTGAATCAGATCTCCCGTGTCATAGACACGTATGCTAACCATTCATCCACGAGGCAGCTCTCGGAGTTAAATTAAGGGCCTTAATATGTGGATATAACCCTCATAACTAACTTCAATCCACATACATACAGGGTGTTTCGAAACAACACCGACAACTTTCGGAGATAATTCCTAACAAATGTATAGACAAACCTGGGTGCACAAATGCTTCCTTTCAGAGTTATAGGCTTCCAAAAACATGACAAAAAAAACTTTAAAAGTCCATAGCTCTAAAACTATGGGACCTACCGTAGTCAGATCAAGACTTCACTGAGGAATTAGTACGTGTCCTATCCAAATCTCCATGTTTCAGAATCCTGCGGTACTTCCGCAAAAATTTTTATAGAGATAGTTGTTGAGTTCTTCAAATTATATGCCCGTACCCAAATTCCCTCTATAAAAATTGCTGCGTGTATACTTAGGATTCTGAAATATATATTTTTGGATAGGGCACATTTTAGTTCCTAAGTAATGTCTTGACCAAACTACGGTAGATCCCATAGTCTTGGAGCTATGGGCCTTTAAAGTTCATTTTTCATGTTTTCGTCAGCCTATAACTCCGAAAGGAAGCATTTGTGCACCCAGGTTGATCTATAGCTTTTGTCTTATCTTGGTGTCCGGAATCACCTCTTAAATGGGCCGCGGTGGTTCAGTGGTAGAGCGTTCACCTCTGGTGCTTGGAGTCGCGGGTTCAAACCCTGCTCCCGCCAAGTAAACTTTGTGGTGGGCAAACACCGTGTGCGTGGGTTTTCTCGGGGTTCTCCCGTTTCCTCCCACTTTCTTCATTCCACCACTTCATTCATCTCTCATTATCGCCGTCTCCTTTAGCCTAACCGGCATAACCGTGGGACGTAAAACTCAAAAATTTCATTTCATTTTTTTCATTTTACCTCTTAAATTTTGTAAATTTTGTTTTTTTGTTTGCTTAATCTCCTAACGCTCTAAATTTGCATTGAATAAAATTGTACTTACAGACTTGGTTTTACTCCAGGATAACTGGGACTTATGTTTGGTGGAAATGTAGCAAGAGAACTTCGTTTAAATGTATCAAAATTTAGTTAAATAATTACGAAGTCTACAATATTATCTTTAAGGCTTCTGGAAGGAAAGGAGGATGTTTATAACTTGTATCTAGTGCTAATAGCTATGCTAGTTGAGAAGAATTACTTTGTCCTGGAGTCCTTTGTAGATCTTCGGTAATACTGTATCTTCACTTCTCCTTGTCATTAGGCTAATCGGTATTAGAATTATTGTTTGGAAATTGCATCCTCTACATAAGGAAACTATCTTTTAAATGCAGTTTTTTCTAATTTGTGCATTTGCAAAGATTTAGTATGTAAAAATGAAATGAAATCTTTGAGTTTTACGTCCCACAGTTATGCCGGTTAGGCTAAAAGAGACGGTGATGGTGAGAAATGAATGAAATGGTGGAATGAAGAAAGTGGGAGGAAACGGGAGAAGCCAGAGAAAACCCACGAGCACGGTGTTCGTCCACCACAAAGCCCCACGGCGATATTTAGTATGTGTTTGTACCCAGGGGTAAAAGTGGATCTGAAAAAGTAAGGGGACGGTACGCCATTCCCTGTGCCTATCTTTACCCATTGTAATTTCTTTTTCTGAAAGTGGGAGGACGCCACAGATACATTCTGGAAGTGAGGAGACGACGTTATTCTGAGTCTCCCTCACTTTTATTCATGTTTGTACCGTAACAATCGAATTTGAAATGTGAATCTTCACGGTTGTGTTTTTACTTGAAATTCTGGAGAAAAAAAACTTCCATGTTTACTTTCTCGTTATTTACTTTCAAGTACTGTCTTAGTTACTACGAATAGTACATGCTTTTAAAAAAACGGAAACATTGCACCGTAAAATTGCAGAAATTGATTGGCGTGGATTTTAATGCCTCTTTTAACACCGAAGTTATATGAGATATGGATCTAGAGCTTAACATGATAAACAAATCTTATGAGCTCTCACTTGGAATCAAACTTAAGTCTTTAGTTCTGAAGTCACTAAGACACGAAGGCGGGTAAATGGCGGGGAAATTTGTCATTTGTCTGTAATAGATATGTTTCTTTTTGTGTATTGCCCTTCTTTTATGCACACGGACTAAAGAAAACGGTGAGTGATAGTAATTAATGAAATGGTGGAATGAAGAAAGTACGAACTGAAACAAAAAACATGCACCGGTTTTTGTCCACCATAAATCTAGTTTGCGTGAACTAGGATCGAAGTAGCAACTCCAAGCAACAGATGTGAGCGCTTTACCACTGATTCACCGCGGTACTTACTAGTTATATTAATAAAAAAATGGAGAGATAATTAGTTTTCTTTGGCAAGGAAAAGTCTTCTTCTTGGCGAAGTGATACTGAAAAGTCCTCTTTCATTAGCTAATCAGTTGTACTCGGCTTATCTATAGAGAGATCTTTTCTGGATCCGTGTCGCCACGTTTGGCCTAATCCTCGTTTCGCCTAACCAATTATCTGACACTTTTATGACAGATAAAAGATAAGATTTGTGTCCGCCATTTTAGGCGAAATAAGGATCCTCGTTTGGCCTAATCCTCGTTACGCCTAAAATGGCGGACAATAAGAAAAAACCGTGCAAATTCAACACAGGGAAATTATATAAGAGAAAATTCCCTAGTATATAAAGAATTAAGAAATGCAAAATATATAGATTAATATTATATTAACTATTTTCGAGGAGTTAGGATTACCAAAACTTGTTTATGTATTTACTAGGACCATGGATATATACGAATATATATAAGTAAGCGAATAGCAAACCTGTTAAATTCACATTTTAAAATTTGTAACAAGTCGAGAAAAACTGTTTAAACACGTCATAATTGTAAAATAACATTAGAAACTAGAGAACATTAAACAATTAAGAATAATGTGAGTGTTGGTCTGTGGAAAGCTGTATAATCACATTAGTCTGTAAATTGCGTTATTGAAGAAAATAGTTTGGATTTAACAGGTTTTGCGTATGTAATTGGAAATAACAGCTTTTGCATCTGGACTAGCGGCCATTTTTGTTGAGGCTCAAGATACAAAACCTATCAAAAAGAAAGGGAGCCAGAGTCAGAAATCAGTATTATGCCTACTAAAATATTGGGGAAGGGGGGGAATGTATTATCAACTATACATTGCACAAGATTGGCACAAATGAATATGGATACATAAATGCTACATTAATTTTGTTCTAAATTGAAAACAATAGACTCAAATGTGCAAAAAATTGAGTTATGTAACCTCCTCTCCATCATCATCTACTAAATGGAAATCCATATCGTCGTCGTCCTCTGGTGCATCACCATTTTCTCGGTTTTCTACTCCTCAAAAACCTCTTTGTAAAACGTGAGCTTTGAGCTGCTTTCAATCGTCAAACCCTTCGTAACTACAAGCGGAGTTAATTATACCTATCTGTATACATTTCTAAACTGAATGACTATATTTTGGAAGAGTTTGTAACTTTTTATGGACTAACATAGGGTGAATATTAATTTGCCAATTATCCCAATATATGAATTTGAAATATAGCAAAACAAAATATGCAAATGTTGAGTTTGAGCAAAACAGCGGCAGAAAGAGAATCAGAAATGGTAAATAAGTGGTAATTTTTTAAAAACATGTTGTACCAGAAGCATGTTAAAATTTTGAATGATAATTGACACGAGACATTTTAAGAAAGAGGTTCTGCTGAAGCTGAAGAGACTGTTTAGAGAAGAACCTAATCCAACAATGTTCTGTTCAAAGTAAAGAGTTACCCTGAAATACAAAACAAACGACTTTTAAGCATAGGATAGTCCACTCACCTTGTCTTTTAGGCTACATTTCGTTTCCAGTTTTTCATGTGTCTTGTACGTTTTCTAGACAATTTTGGTGTTGTCTGATAACAAAATTATGATTATCGCTGCCTAGAGTATCGTTTTCTTTCGATTTTGCGTGCATTTGTCTAGTAATTATTAGAGAAAAGAATATAAGCACAGAAAAGTTTCACGAACAGTTAGGTTAAGACATATAGTGTCTTCATTTTCAGTCCAGGGTGCGCGGTGATTCAGTAGTAGAGCGTTCACCTCCGGTGCTTGGGGTTCCTGGTTCGATCCCAGCCGTGTGGACTTTGTGGTGGACAAACACCGTGCTCATGGGTTTTCTCGGGGTTCTTCCGTTTCCTCCCACTTTCTTCATTCCACCATTTCATTCATTTGTCATTATCACCGTCTCCTTTAGCCTAACCGGCATAACGTGAGACTTAAAACTAAATATTTCATTTTCATTTCTTTTTTCAATTTTCAGTCCAAAAATTAAAAAAAAAAATGAAAGCACACACTTCAAATCCTGCCAAATAAACTTTCGAATGATTTACGAAGAGTTGCAATAAATATTCAGATTACTAAACTCATATAGTTTAATCTGAACTCATAAACTCATATACTAAACTAAATTCAGATAATCCTATACAGTACGAAACCTCAAATTGTTTGAAATATGGAATTAACCGGGTTTGATTCTGCTTTTCTCATGAGGTTATTTGCAGATTTGGGATTTAACAGTTTATGAAACTGAATATGGAAGAGGAATTTAACTGGTTTTGCATCTGTTGTCATGATGGATTTAACAAGTTTTGGTAATTGGCACATATTTCAATCTCAATTTTCAACTAGTTAAAATGGCTTTTTCTACTGAATACTGTTTGGAAATAATAGCTTTCCAACTAAGGTTTCCAGAGCAACCACTATCTCATTTTTTTAAAGAGAATTTAACGGGTTTTGCCATTGGCCTACTCATATATCGCATATATATCGACACGTTCTCTAACGATCCAAACGATTTGTGGTATGGATTCCAAATCTTAAGAATATATTTCATCTCAGCTTGAGTCTTCTATTAAAGTAAGAACTAGTACAACTTTCGGTTTCAATATTGATTCCTAAATATTTAAAATCGTAAGAGATAATGAAAAATCGTTTTTGATGAGAATTCAGCTTCCGATAAACAGGTTGCATGTCTCACACTATCACTCTATTCTTGCCGTAAGTTATAGATATATTTCCGGTTTCAATATTGAATCTGCATAATTTGGAAATCTACAGTAATTTAACAATGTAAAAGAAACACACATGTAAGAGAACAAGGTATAAATGTTTTCATAACTTTGCTTATTGCACCGAACACCAGTAAACCTTAGCCAAGACGGACACCCAACTGAATAAGGAGTTCAGCCAGATAGTTAGTAGACAACGTTCGCTTCATCGTATGGACTTCAGAAGCCGATAACCCACGAGGTTACTACTTGTCATTATATGTCACTACCGTTAATGTTTTACACTGGCAACAGAATGCTGTGACTGGACCATAGAAACGAGTAACATGGTGCAATGCAGGGTTGGCAAAAACCATGTTTAAAAAAACAAAACAATAAACCTGTTCTTTTTTTTTTTGTCTTTTTGTTGTTGTTGTTTAAACCCGGTATTTTTCGGGTTTGAACCAGGTTTTTTGTTTAAATAATTTGCTGTATGTATTTATATCACATATATAGAGAAATAAGTTTGTTTCATCTTGAGTTATTGTGCAACAACCGGGTTATGCTGGAAGAGGTCACATAAGCTTATAGCGGAATCAAACCGCATCTCGCCTTACATCCGAGAGAAATTGTCCTCCATTTGAACTCGAAACCTGGACTAATTGACCACAAATGCGATATGTCTGCCGACTCACTCATGAACGACTCCTGGTAAAAATACGTTGTGCTGATCTTTAGGTACTTGTTAATGTAACTGTCAAGAGTCATTTCAGAAGGACAAAAAGATAACCAGTTGCACAAGTGAAACCATTATACAGAATTACATATGGACAATTTCAAAATGCTGCAGAGTACAGAAGAACTGATTTAGTCCAAGTTAGTTCATTACGACTTATATTAGTCCAAGTTAAAGAAATACAACGAGAAGAAGAAATAGACTTAATTTGCATATCAGTAAGAAAAGTGAATAAAGATACGAATTATTTGAGTCCACTTTGGCTCTGACCCATTTATACATAAATAAATACCAAAGATACTTCTGTAAATGGCTCTCGTGGGATTTGTATGAACCCTGCTCCCCCCAAAACTACAGCATTTCGATGTATTTTACCAATAGTAAACATTATTAGAACGAAACAATATTTAGAATTTTTCTTTGATTGAAATTGCATAACAATAATAACAAACTATTAAAAAATCACAAAAGAAGCATTCATAAACTTATAAAAAAAATACAAAAGTTGCTTTTGTAATATAATCTTTTTGAATAATGAATGGGAAATTTAGGTCTGAATATAATACGAATAATATACGGGAGTGAAACGTAATAACCCATAAGTGTGTGTTCATCAAGATTTTACGAACGCTTACACTTTTACGAACATTTTTCGTGTTTTGCTTTAAACCAGTTATATTTATTTATTTATTTTTAACAGCTGGTTTAAACCAGCAAACCCTGGTGCGATGAGTCTCGTTTTCAATCTCATCACGCCGATAGTGATCTATAATTTGGTGCCAGCCCAACGAAATCATGTCAGGTTGGAATTGTACAAAATAACGGAGACCATGTTGATTTATAGTGTTTTTCTGTAAGTAATGTTTTGGACCTTTGGTACCTACTATTCACCCGTATTGTATCAAAGTACGAAGATCACCAGAGTCAACTATATCTTTATTTCTGTCATACGAGTGGAAATGGAGTGTACCAGCAGAACAACCACCCTCGTAACAGATCCCGGTTGGCCACCATCTGTTTGGAGGAGCATTCAACTTCTTCCTGCTGAAACAACCACCGAGAAGCCCGGATTTCAGTCTCATTGTACTGTACATCTCAGAGACTTATGCTATGGATATTCCCGGTAGTGTGTGAAACGAGTGGAAATTCAACTCAAAAGTTGTAATTTCAAAAGTAATAATAAGAAATGAAATATATTTTTCTTCTTTCTTTGTCAGTAACACATTGAGATGTTTGAATTGTGGAATTATCCAAAGAGCAATTTGTCAGCAGAACGATTTGTCACGAATCACTCATTTCGATCACAGTTGTCCATTGTTAAGTTATGAGCAAATTTACGGATCTTTTGTCAGATGTAGCTCGAAATAGCTACACATTTCATACGAATTGTAATTACAATAGAATCACAATAGGATCCCTTGTAATGCATTAACAGTTACAAAAATGCGTTGAAACTGGAATGAAATCTGGTACAATTGTCGAAACACTTTTCCGAAAGCAAATAGTCCTATTACAAATTAGTTATGGGAAACTCAGTTCTTCACATAGTAGGGATTTTTTTTCGAAAAATTTCCCTCCAGTTTTATCTCCGCGATTTTTTCTATAGTCCACCATTTTAGGCAAAACGAGGATTAGGCCAAACGAGTATCCTTATTTCGCCTAAAATGGCGGGAATAAAGCTTATCTTTTATCTGTCATAAAAGTGTCAGATAATTGATTAGGCGAAACGAGGATTAGGCCAAACGATGCAAGATCTTCTGGATCAAATGAGTTCAAAGTAAGCATGGTAAGTACTTCCGATTTTTTCAAGTATATTACTTAAAAGAACTATTTAAAAGTATAGGTTGAAACAGAAGATCAAGAAGATACAAACACATGCCACTCAACTTATGAGTACGTATTAACTAAAAGTTTTATATATATATATATATATATATATATATATATATATATATATATATATATATATATATATATATATATATGTAAGGAAAGATACCATTAAGTTTGGTAAGGAGGAAATTATTTCCTTCATACAACATTTCACAACTTGATATTCGCGTGGTGCTATAATCTTTTGGTGCTTTACTACACATTAGTACCTACACACATATACCGCTAATATTAGAATTGAGTTTAAATGCATTACTTACAGTTTAATTAACGTGAAAGTTTGGGACAAAATCCCGGACTTACTTTTTGAAGTTGTTCTTCGTTGCTACATTCATGACACAAGAGAGAGAGAGAGAGAGAGAGAGAGAGGGCAAAGGGGAGAGAAACGCGAAAGATCATAAAATTGAAGGATGGTATCTTTTCCTTGTATACTAATTCTGCAGTAGTAGATGACAATAATTAGAATAATTTAATTGCATTCCTGTTCATTACCCCCCCCCCCAAAAAAAAGTAATACTTCCACGGCTTGGTGAAGCGGCCCTAAAATACAAAGTTCCGTTGTTAAACGATGTTAATGGTACCCACCTAAAATGTTTGTCTGTTTAATGTTCTAGAAGCTATTTAGAATGAGGGTTTTTAAACCAGTTAATTAAAGAAGAGACGAATCAAATCCTTTTGATTTCTCTTTAGAAATGGGTATTAAGTTGAGTCTTGGTTTAAAGACACGAAGAGATTACCTAAGCTATAAGAAGTTATTTATCTTATGAAACGTTTCCTTTTATCTTTTCATGGTGGTACTCTAGATTTTTTATTCTTTTTCAGAAGAAATCTAGAAATGAGTTGCTAGCAGAAGAAAATGAAAATCATTTCAGATCTCTGCGACAGTATAAATTTTTTGCCGGTCCCTTGTCGTTAGATTGGACAATATTGTTACATTTCGTCTATCTTTCAAAATTGCATACTCTATTTTCAGTTTAAGAATGTTCTTGATGTGTAACAACTTTCCAAATCTCATCTGACGTTATTTGCGCAAACAAATACAGAAGTATTTTAGTACAGGAAATAGCCTGCATCAGAGTCAATCTTAAGTTAGCTTTTCAGTGTTTTCTTCCAAATTAAAAATTTAAAAGAAAGTGCTTTGCTTTTTTTTTTTACGACATTTGGTAACTATTATTATCTATTAAATACAAAACAAATGACACAAATATTTAAATTTGTTTATGTGTTACTGACTAAATGAAATGGCTGAAGAATGTGAAGAAATGATGATAGAATTAGAGAACTTAGAGGAAACAAGCAAGAGAACATTGATGCAATGTTCTTCTTCATAAGCTCGTATCCACTAGATTTAAACCAGAAACTCTTCACACCAAAAGTGAGCGTATGACTTTTGCCATAAACTAGCAGTAAGTTTTACGCATAGAAATAGAATATAGTTCCTACCCAAAACAAATAAAATTTTACAACTTACACTAAAAATTATATATATATATATACTTTATATATATATATATATATATATATATATATATATATATATATATATATATATATATATATATATATATATATATATATATATATATATATATATATATATATATAAAGTATTTTTAAAAATAGAGATTTAAAAATAGAGATTAGAGCTAACTGTTATCATTAACCACTTATAAGGTATTTCATCCATCACTTTTTGCTAGGTTGCACCAAACTCTGTTTCCCATATTTATGCATCTGTTTACTAGCTCATTCACTATTAACTATTTCTGTACTTTACTTACAAATTTCATTGATAGTTTATAGTTTATATTTGAAATGAACTTGATGCATTCCTTCCCACAACTTTTATTTTGTGTTCAATTTTCTTTATTAAATCTTTTTGTTGGATTATTTTGTAGCATTGTTTACACACTATATGTTACCTTAATGTCCAGGTCTCTACTTGAAGAACTTCTTCCTTAGTTCAACATTAAGCATGTTATATAGTTAAGAGTAATCTTTTCTTGTTGAATGTTTCTCTGGCTACGGCTATTCTTGACCTGATCTCTTTGATGCAGTAAGCGTCTCTTGTCAAAATGCTTCAAAGATATTTCACATTATCTACCTCTTCAAGTTCTATTTGTTCTACTCTGACCCGTAAGAACGCGTTCCCACAGGATATTCTTATTTCTTTCGAATTTTCGATGTTGATTTGCATTCCATACAGTTTCCCAGTGTCAACTATATTGTCAATCATCTCCTGTAGACTTTCTTTTGAGTTCTAGCTGTATTATAATTTAAAAAAATGAAAATTAAAGACTTAATAATCATTTTTTGGTTTATATGTAAATTAACCACACTGTGTACTGTGTCATTGCTAATGTTATAATAAAAAAACATTGTTCCTACTACAGTATCAAATTCATCTGAGTAGGTGACATAATTATTGTAAAGCATGACATTTAAATGTATATGGAAAAATCGTTTCTGACGATTTTCCCGAAAACTAAACATGAGTATCTATATATCGGTATATATACTGTATATACACATAAATATAATCTTTGGAGTTCTTTGTTACCATCATACACTTATATTACTGTGTGTAGAATTTGCATCATCTTCCTGTGGCTCTTCCATTAAATAAAGAACATTGGCCTTGTCTAGTCAAACTAAGAATATCTAATAAAAAACCTCAAACAGTTGTTAGGAGAATATGCTGTTGTATAAACTAGAGTATTTTATAGTACAGAAACAGAACAATGAACATCTCATAAAAAATTCCTAAAGAATTATCTAAGTCTCACGCGATTTATAGTTTCCTTGAAACAAGCTGTGGAAAATAGGTTGATCAGTACCACGATTGGATTCAATTACCGCGATTCATTCGAACTATTAAAAAAAAAAAAACAGCTGGCATATTTTCACCATTAGCACAGCAATCGGACATACGTGTAACACATACAAACACCACCAACAAAAATATGCTCAATGTTAACAAAGAACTGCTTTTCTTTTCCCACACAATCAACCATAAAAATTTTGACATTACGCATGCACGAGGCACCTTTCCCTTCCCTAAATCAATGTCATCTCTTGGGCAATAGGCCAAAAAGCAGAATAGCGTTAATTTGTCGTATTGAAAATAGTGAGGTCTATGATCTATGAATCAACTTCAATAGATGATTTGTGCAATATTCTGAGTGCTGTAGCATTCAAATAACTCTTTTTTTTTTCTTTTGGTGGGTAGAATTCAGTGATCAGTATTTCTGTTATGTAAATTTCTACGTCAAGTAACGACATATTGTTAAATTTTGAAAAATTAAAAAAAAAGCATTTTGTTTAAAATACACTTTCATATCCAACATAAAACGAGGTTTAAGTCTCTCACCCATATTATTGAATTAATTACAACATGGAAGTTTTCGAAAGATGGACAGTATTGTTTATTATAAACATCGATGATTTGTGAAAACATAAAATATCATACCCGTTAATATATCAATGTAAATGACAATTATGGTGATTTGAGTTTTACGTTCCGTTCAGCAGCGAGGCTATATGAAACGTGGACCTACAGCTTAACGTGCTTAACCATATGAGCTCCCGCCGGGAACCGAACTCGGATCTACCATATGCAAATAAAAAGAAATTGATTTTGTCTATGTCTTTCAACGTTATCACGAAAAAAAATTGTTGAACCGTTTGAAATGAATTTTTGAGCATAGCTAACATTATATTCTAGCCAGGATTTTTTTTTTAAAATATTGTTCATTAACTTGCAATGTGGTGCGCCACTAATACGCTTGGGCGCTCAGAACATAAGAAGCAATGTTTCCAAGTTATTTATTTTTTAATTTTACTTTTAATTAATTACCACCCAAGTTCGATTTAAAGCTTTATTTTCAGTATTTACAGTTTATTATTGATGTTGACAGTGAGTTACGATACATTTTGAAATTGTAGATGATTGATCGAGGACGGCAGCAGGCAGTAGATATATCAGAAATTTGTCACTAACGCAAGTTAGAAAAGAAAAAGTATCAGCACGTATAATACTGATTATATATCAAGGAAAACTTCTTAACTTTTACGTATGAGGTAGAAATCTTCATATTTTGACTAATCGAAGGCCATATCCATAATTTAAAAAGCCATTTCAATTAATTTACTATTTAAGGAGTTATATTCAGTTAATTTGGATACACATGACAAAAGAAAGATAATAACCATTTCATAGTTAAGTTTATTCTTATTCAAGATATTTTTCCCTTATCAAGTAAATTTTATAATTGTTTCTGTTTGATGGGAAGCATGTTATACACATAATATGTCGATGTAAACAGAATAGAACTGCGGAAAGATTTCCTACCTGTGGCAACGCTAATCCAATATGTTATAATGTAAACTCGATCTTAGCATCAAAGCTTCCCTCAAGCCGATCTACATAAATTTTCTGTGCATCATTTGGTAAGTTTCGTGTCTTAATTAAATACATCAACTGGTATGCTGATATGTAAGTTTGTTCATAGTATAAATCTATTTTAGTAAAAGTGAATGCCCTGTTGTTGTTTCAACAAGTATGGTCAACTAGCAATGATACATACTGTAGCTTTTGATGTCGTGAACGTCTTGACAGCATCTATAACGTTTTACGATTCAGGATACCTGTTTTATTATTGCTTGAGATTTACATATGGGAACGTCTTTTAGAAGGTAGTTTGCTGTGAAGGGTATAAAATTTAAAAGTACACTATTGGGTGACGACGAGGAATAATTTTAATAAATTTGTAAAAAAGAAGTAAGACATATTTTTGGAATTTGTGGCCAGAATATTTTGCTTAAATTTTGTGTTTTCTTCCTATAGTTTCTGTGTTTTTGATGATTTAAGGTAGGTTATGTTATGTTATGTGATGTTAGTACCTAGTAAAATCAATTCATTTCTCCTGTAAACATGGTGATTTTACCTAATTTTGGCCTCCTAGTTCCAAATTATCCCAAGAAGTAAGTACCTTTATTATTGATTATTAATAAATAACGAAGTATTTACTATGCATAAATAGCAAAATAGTCCTATATTTTATAATAAAATAATGATAAGAATAAGTCTAAACAAAAACAACTATCTGTTTCCTACTTCACGAATCGTTTTTCATCTGAACGATCAAATTAATATCTGCAGTTCCTGGAAAGACTGAATCTTACGTGATAAGCATCTGTATTAAACTACAGTACAGTAGGTATTGTTCTTTGACATGCATCAATTCTCTACTAAGAGTATTCTAATATTGCTACAATTACTACTACTACTACTACTACTACTACTACTACTACTACTACTAGCAACACTGACTACTATTACCATTAAGGATACTACTTTACTACTACTGTAAAAATAATTTCATTATTTATTTCCAAGTACTGTTGCTACAACTAGAATCAAACATTTTATAAAGGGAACCAAGAAAGTTCTATCGTTTCTTGTGGACGTCTGTGTTCAATTGGCCGTGAGTTGAATGTGATAAGCCGAAGGTCTGTTGTTGGTGTGGGTATATCCAACATACTACCTGGTTGTAGCAGTTCAGTTACACCGTGAACGTGCGTAAGGATAAAGTGAACATGGGGCCTCCACAGGGCGTAAATGCTTTACGCGATCAGACTGAGGTCAAATGAAGCACAGTGGTCGAAATGACGAGAAAATGCGGCAAAACTATTTGCAGGCATATTGAAAGCGCGTTTCCGTCGATGTGGTATTTTTTGAAGGCACATTAGGTTATTTTCAATTGTTCTGCTGTAATATTAATTATAATTTACCGTTTGATCAGTGATGCGGGTTGCCTATGTAGGTAGCGAAAAAAGTCGACATATTCAAAATCAGGTTTACAAATACTCGTGGTAATGTTATTCTTATCAAAACTGCAGAGTAAAGATATTGTTATAAACAAAAGAAATATGTTTTCGGACAATAACGAAAAATTACATATAAACATAAATAATGAAATTAACCAAAGTCAGTCCATGTAAGAAATGCTTACAGAAACGAAACCATCTCACAACATACATATTTGAAAACAAAACAGTGTGAGTTATCCAAGTAAGTACAATACAAATCACAAAATACGATTGTGAAATTAACCACTTTCAAAAGTCTCTGGTGCCAAACCATGAGATTGGTGATGGCTATTTGAAAGTTGTAACATTTCGTTCGGCATATTGTTATGATTTGGGGCATAGTGGGTCTGAACGACGTAATTATTGGGTCAGAGGATGACAAAAAATGTGTAGCAAGTCTAGGTTTATATCTTTCCTAGAGCTTTTCCGGCACCATTTCCCGCGAAATCTGCGAAAGTCTGTTTCAGAACTTCTGAGATTCCTCACTTAGCATCTCTATTGGGAGAGGAACTACGGGTATAGTAAATCCTCCGGCGATTTACTATGTGCGCGAAGACTTGTCTAGGTGTCAAGACAACACGACACAACGGGACTAGCAGTCAGTCTCTGTGATCATTGAGCGCACGCCCAGACTCGTTGAAGCTCGCTTTGTTTGCTATGTAGCAGCTAATTCTAACAAAAATCATTATTTGAGAGACCACAGAAAATATTAAAATGAAAATGAAACCTTGGACTTGCTGGGAAAATTTCAAAAGTCTAGAAATGTTCAGGAAAGCATTAATTTTGAATATTGTGTTGTACGAATGCCCCTGTGCGCACACGAAATGCCTCAGAGGCCTGCTATTGTCCTTAAAGGATTGCTATTGTTATGATCAACAATACCAATATTTAGTACTTCATAACAATCAACATACTTAAGAGTAACAGGTCCGTCATACTACCATACACGAAAAGCAGTTTTACAAATGACAAATTATCCATTTTCGACAGGTGCTTTCTCATGAACGAATGATGACAAGATGAAAAACAGAGCTGTTCTATATAGAGTGGACATTTTCTTACTAAAACACTATAGATGTTCGTTCCAATGATACAGAGCTCACTTTTGGGGTCTTGTCCAGCCTTTTTGCTATTTCGACCACTGTGCTCCGCTGCAGATAGAAATGCCAGGCCTTTGGTGAGGGTGTCGTGATTACGCGGACAGTTCAGCGGATGTTTAACAAGTTTAAGAACGGTGTCGAAACACTCGAAGACACACCACGTGCTGGAAGACCAACACATGTACAAAATAAAGATCTTCAGGCAGTAATTGAGGCGAACTTGGAAAGCACTACAAGTTGGGTCGATGGATCCCACATGATTTGACTCTGAACCAGAATGAAACGCTAGCAGACTCCTGTGTTTCTTTGCTGTCTCGTCTGGGAAAGGAGTCATTTTTGGACAGGGTGTTGACATGGGATGAGAAGCAGGTCCTGTACAAAGTTCCGGGGCGCCGTCGTTATTGGTTAGCATCTCACGGACCGGTTATAAAACAGCCAAAAGCAGCACTGCACCAGAAGAAGGTCCTCCTATGTGCTTGGTGGACTTCTTGCGGATCGTGCATCGGGAACTGCTACCAGGCGGTCAGACCATCAATGCAACTGTGTATTGTCAGCAGTTGAGCTGTCTTCAAGAAAGTCTCAAAGGTCTGGAGCCAGCACTTCTAAAGCGCAAAGTGGTTCTCCTGTTATTTCACAACGCTAAGCTCCATGTGGCTAGGATGACCCGGGACACTATTCTACGCCTTGGATGGGAAACACTATTGCATCCGCTATACTTCCCGGACATTGCACCGTCCGATTACTACCTGTTCCATCCTTTGCACAATCACCTTAGAGGACGGCAGTTCAAATCCCTAGTAGAGGTGTAAAATGCACTTTATACCTTCTTCGCTTCACGGCCCACCAAGTTCTACAGCAATGGAATCCATGGCCTTCCAGAACGTTGGCAGAAGGTCGTCGATGCAGGTGGGAACTATTTTTGATCTTCCAGATACGTCTTAGGTGACATATGGATGTTCGAAATTGGTGGGTGAGAAAGCGACAGAATTTTCTTGGTTACCTTTATAAATCTATCCAATATATATAGTTGATAACGCTCTCGCCTTCGGTGCAAGCGGTTCCATGTTCGTAAAAGTGTAAAACGCTTTCTCAGGCCAGCCACCCTGAATGAGGTTTTCCTGGGTTTTCCTCATTCACACTAAGCAAATGGCGGGGTGGTACCTAACTTATAGATTCCACGCTGCTTCCTTTCTTCCCTAATCCTTTCTTCCTTCCCTTTCCCTGGATTGTGTGCTCACCGAGGGACGTCATTCCTCATGCATGTGATTGGCTAATTGGCCTTAGACGCCGAAAGCCCAGAAATCTAATTCCTAATCCTAATCCCTATTTTTTTAAGCATTTGTAGGGATATTCCTGACAGCTACTAAAATAGCAGCCAAATTTACATAAATTATTGCACTTTGTTATTATTATCAATACACATACATTTTAAATACTAAATTGTGAATAAAAGTGAGGTTAGAAGCCAAGTAATCCTACAAAGCTCTGTCTATGCTATAACTTAGTCAAACCTATCATTACTATTTAATAATATTTTAAATAAAATTAACCCATTGATAACTTCTGAAGAATCACTTTTGGGGCGCATACTGAGTGTTCAATTTCTTGTCCTGTAAACTTACTATTGCCTTAGCTATATGCGAAAGAAAAAACATATTGTATGTATGGATTAATAATCTGTTTGTTTCACGTTGTTTATGCTTTTATAACGATAATAATTAGGTGACAACATATTGTCAATATTGGGAATTCCAGTTCATCATTTGTGTACTTACGTTAAGTGTTTATATTAAGGTCTGTGACATCTTCGGAGACCACTCAGTTATACTTATTCGTTTCCTTTTTGAATATTTTAATAATTCAAAAAGAGTCGTCTACCGGAGAAATCCAAATTTCATTCCCAGATCTGAACTTAACACCAATTTTGGATTGTTTTCAAGTCATTGACTTACTGTAGACATGCTAAATCAAGCGGCCCAAAACGTTGAAGAAAGGGTGAAGCATTATCGAGACATAAGAACAACGTTGCATGTATATGAGATGGGAAAGTTATAGCACGCCATCAATCTAGAAACAAGTCTGATTATCAGTAGAAAGAGGCACGCTACTCATGCGAAGATAGTAGAGAATGTTTCAATATATTTTCTGAAAATAACGTATCTCAATAGCGCCGTAAGTTAGGGAGATGAAACTCGACATACCAATTCCATATTAAAAATAAATGAAAACTTTTCTGAATGTTTCCAAATATTCTGCTTCTAAGAAGAGAAAAAGGAGGGCAATTTCTATAATATTTTAGTTTTCCATTTTTGATTCAATGTGAGAAAAGAAGTGAACTGTATCAAATGAATTTTTAAACTTGGTTATCAATCTTCGAATCGGGTTTTTGTATAATATAATTTTGCTTTAATATGCTTATAGTAATGGAAGAGGTTCAGCATATTTTTCAGCGATTAAATATGTCACACGCTTCTTAAATTGTGTAGATGAATCCAGTATATACATTTTTCATTAAAAATTAATGAAAATGTAACCCAGAATTTTCAAAAAATCTCCTTCTAAGGGGGTAATATTTACAATATTTTAATTTCGCCAATGTATATCTTTTTATCCTGATATATTCAGGCAGTTATCCTTACATCCAATTCTTTCTTTAACTTTTCTTTCCAAACAGATTTTACTCTACTTTGACCAGGGGCGTCATTTGGGTCTCCAGAGGTCAATTTCCCCGTAAGTTTGAGATTTATGTACATTTTAATCAATAGGATGATAATTCTTCACTAAAAACTGTAAAAAGTATACTTACATCGATGGTCTTGCCCTCCGCAAAGTAAAATCTAAAATGATGCCTTTGATTCTGAATGCTGAATTCAATAAATAATCATGCTAATCTATTTCTTCTTTACCCCATTATGTCCACCTGTATTGATTTACGTCTGCTTCTTCCAGTATTTCACTGTATTCGTCTATGATACGTGCAGCATTCTCCTCTAGTATCAGGTCTTGAAGGCCTCCTTTCTCTTTCCTCTGTGTTTCAAAATATGTGAATCTGATCAGTAATTTTTTTCCTTACAGTGAGATACGTTCCTAAATAACATTATTCCTTTTTTTTCATAGAACCCCTGCTTTGTCCTTGCTACACACAATATTTTTCACTTTTCCATTGGATCGTCGAGCGCGAATTCAAGTGCGCACACTATCCATTTAGGTTAGTTATTGCAAGTTCTGTTGAAATGAGGAAACCCATGTTCTTGTGAGCTATTCCATTTAAGTAATCGAACAGGAATAATAATAATAATAATAATAATAATAATAATAATAATAATAATAATAATAATAATAATAATAATAATAATAATAATAATAATAATAATAATAATAATAATAATAATAATAATAATAAACAAAATCTCTAAGTCGTGACATTACAACTTTAAACTTTTTACTAAAAAAGAAACATATTATGTCCAACTTGCACCAAAATTAAATATTGGACTAAAGTTCGATTAGATCAATACTAAATTGTGCCATTAACAAAGTTCATACTATAAAAACATTTAAAAATTCAACAAGATCAAATAAAGTATATACTTCCCCTAATGCTTATCAATATCTAGTCATGATACGGTACTTACACCATTATCACAAACATAAGTAAACGTTAACTACATACATTGAAACTCAACTGTCCAAAACTTAACTCTTTTCATTTCACTCTAAACAAAAGGTACACAAATAGTGATGTAAGATTATCAATGTCTAAATTTATGAAAGAAATTAATTATTGCTGTGACTGAAGTGCTTCTCTCATACGTCCCCAAACGATGTTTTTTTTATAGATAAACTCATAGCGTAACCATATAGCGGGGAACTTAACCTTATGAAGAAAAAGGTAGAAACTTACGAATTTTCCATAATATCACTATACAAATTTAGGTTTTTTAATTGTCTTAATCTGGCGTTGATTCCAATACCACCAACTCTTTCGAAACGTGTTGAGCATATCAAATGAAATAATATTATCATATTTCTAGATTCATAATGATAAATTTTATTATTGTAGACTTCATGATGAATTTCATCTTAATAGATGGGGTGAGAGTGAACATATTCTTTTAAGTTCGTTAAAAAATAGTTTTCTTTAAATATTGCATATAAAGATTTGTTCTCACGCATATAATTTTGTTCAGCCTATTCATCTCTATCGACTGATAAAATATATGTATCACCATTGTATGTATATACTATTTTTCTCATTAAACGCGAAAAATGTTGTAAAGTTTTCTTGCAGATTCTGATATAAACGACAGTTTAAAATATTAAAATGTAGATATTATTTTGACTTATAATTTCTTTTTATCTTCCTTGTTCTGGCTGCAGGAAAGCTACAAAAAATGCAAACCACATCATTAATTTCCCCCCTGATTTAAGCTTTCAATTCACGAAACGTTATTTTGCTTAGAAGCATCTTTACCGCTGCTGGAACATTAACTTTAAGCCTCCGACCTACGCTACACTGAATCTCCTTGGTACACACTTTTACTATACACTTTACCTTTCTCTCCCTCTCTCTCTCCCCCCTTCTCTTTCTATAATTAATTTTGGTGAGCTCTTAAAACGCTTGCCGTCTACAATGGGGTTTTCGTTTTTGTAACTTCCAAATGACGTCATTAAGTAAACTACCAATCATGTTTCAGAATTAAATTTTGCCTTGCTGCACGAAGATATAGCGCAAACAACAAGAACGAAAATGGCAATCTCGTAACTCTTGTATAGAGATAAGGTAAGGAATAAGCAACCAAAATAGAAAGATGGGGAATAACAGTATTTCGAATAACTTTCTTTTATTTTATTGTATGTCAATATGCTTTTGAAGATTGCCAAAGTTAAATTACTTCTATAACTTACAATACTTAGTTGGAATAATAACACAACCACATAAAAAAAAAAAATCAGCGGACCAGAGGATATGGTTTCGATGTATTTTGTTACACAGAATCCAAATTTCGAGACCCCAGGAAAACCGATCGTGCCAAGTTTTTGTTATGGCCCTTAAAACTTGAGCGATTTTGGATAGGAAATATACATGTCATACTTCTATGAAAAAAAAGAAGAACGTAAGTTCTGTTCAGCGGACCCCAT
>NW_027657209.1:0-36924 GCF_964235325.1 Thermobia domestica | reverse complement strand
AGTTATCATACGCGTGTCACTTTCATTATAATACATATCCTTAGGGGGAGTAGAAGTCCGAATTTTTGCGAAAAATTGAGTTGAGTTGAGTTGAGTTTAGCGTCCCTTTCAGCAGCGAGGCTATATGAGACGTGGACCTACTGATTAACGTGGAATCCGAACCACATGAGCGAAAAATTGAGTATCTCACAAGCCGTTCAACTGAGAGCTGAAATTCAGCATATAACTCTTTATTAAAAATAAAGAGAATATGTCCTGGCATTTTTTAAAATTATCTTTTATGAGCGGGGGGACGGGGGTGCATTTTCTATATATTGGAAATTGGTAGTGGGTTGATTTGTAAAAATAATCGAAAACGATTGATATTAGTTGAGAAACAGATTGAGTAATGCAAATTAAAGTTCTTTTTGAATTTTATACCCACTGCTTTCTATTTATAATTGCTGAAGCTGGTGTTTAATATATGGAGCGTTCCGAGCATAAGGCAATCAAGCCATAAAGTTAGAGAAAAATGGCCATAAAATTTGTATTCTAAACTTAATTACATGGGCATTTTCAATTAGTACGGCATGCTTAATTATATAGAAAATTAGTTTCTCTCTCTCTCTCTCTCTCTCTCTGTGTTTTTTTTACGTTGGTCTACTTTTCCTTGATTTGAAACTTTCAAATTTCACCCTATTTTCTACTGAAATGTGTCTGTAAGGCAACAAAGAAATAATTATATATGATAAATTTAAATTCATTTTAATTTGGAAGATGAGAAACACTTTGCCATTATATATCGTAAAGGTCAGACCCACCAGTATTGTAACAGAGAGGTGCTTGAGCCATTAACGGTAGAAATTCAAACTCCGATAAGTGATAATTTCACAGTCTTGTTTTATTACAAGTGTAACCTCTTTAGCCAATGGAGAGGAGGACGTGGGCCATCGGTCAGAGTTGATGTCGATGGGTTTTGGTGGGTCGGAGTTGGTCACAATGGTTCAGAGTGGTTCATAGTTGGTGGTGGGCCAGAGTGGATCACGATGGTTGATAGATCAGAGTGGGCCAATGGGGCATTTGGGTGGTGGGTGATAGTGGGTCATGGTGGGTCGTGGATCAAATTTTCATTGACCCACACCATCTCTGGTTAAAATTGTACTAAAGATAAGAGGCACCGAAGATGCATGTCGGCTATTATGCTCAAATTTTGCTCATGGATAGTACTCCACCAGGAAGCAATAAATCTGAAACGGTTCACGGTATCACCTTCTAGAACTCGAGATGTAGGGGTTTGTCTGATTGGCTAAATTAAGACGTCAATGATTTATCCTTCAACAACCAAGCTTTTTATGATCGTTTCCGTGGGGAAGTCAGAAGAACACGTGCCTAGTAATCGTAATATTGATAGTTTGCGTCCACCCCGGGTATTTGTTTTGTGTTTTTTGATTCATCTAAATATAAACAAATCACACATATAGGCATTTTGACATATTTTGGGAGAGTAATTTTGTGGTTCGTTGGCGTTTCATCGCGTCTCTGCTGCTGGTAGTAAAGTTTTCAAAATGAAACTTGGGCCACCACGGATCGTCGCTGCGGGGCCACCAATTTCTGGCGAGAGGTCAATAGTTGACCATCTGTAGTCCACCGACGCTTACAGCTTAGAGTGATGAACGATGTCTTTGCCTTGTAGAGTTCATGACTACCGACGTCGGCAGTCAACTAGCTTTTAGTATTCCTTTACTAACCATCTATTGTTCATGTTTGTAGACGGTGTTGTCATAATAATAATAATAATAATAATAATAATAATAATAATAATAATAATAATAATAATAATAATAATAATAATAATAATGTATAGATATGATGATAGAATAATTATTGTCTATGTATTGTCCAGGTAGGACTACACACAGGATTTTGCTCGTTTTGGTTCGACTTGACTCTAATCCGAGTCGAGTTGGAAGATATTTTTCGCGCCGAGTCCAAGAGTAGACCTCAAAGATGTCTGTTTCGAGTCGAGTCGAGTTTCAAAGAAAAGTCGTTCGTGCCCATCCGTACTAATGAGAGCTTAATCGGAGTTAAGCGAAATTGAAAGTCTCACTATTTATCTAAGCGACCCCGAAAACTATGAATCTAATATCGATCATTTTCTACCAATCTTTTATATGTATCCCCCTCCCATTCACCATAGGTAACCCGACAGCACTCTTTTCGAAACTATAAGAAATGTGGTTAAAATTACTCTAGGCCAGTGGTTCTCAATCTAATTCCTATCACGATCCCCTTTTATCACACGCTCTTGCCAGCGACCCTTTTATAATTTGTTTTATAATAAGCTTGTGTGGGATTTTTAACATGCCTATTTCTATAATAGTAGAATCCATTTTTTTGTTTATAGTGAACAGTGCCATGGAAAATCAGCGCCCGGGGCGAGAGTATAGTACGATGTCACCGTATATATGAGTGACGTCGACAGACTAGCTACGAAGCGCCACCATGGTTGGCACGAAGCTCAATAACATTTTCAAAATAAACCCTACCTTTCCTTAATTTTGAGCACATTTTATTAGTTTTTTCCTTCTATTTTACCCATGTGCACATGCACTTTCCTAACATGAGTAACACACTTCCTCCGAAATGTGTGGCCCCTTTTTTCGGCGCCCGGCACTGACAGTGGATACAGTAACTGTAATATCAATATTCCCAACGACGAAGGTGCTGGTTCAAGATGGATGTTAAACTCCTTCATTGAAGAGGCCATTAACGTATCCGATCTAAGCCCACAACTTCTCTACCAAATAATAGAATGATCATGCGACAAGTCTTTGCAACTGTTTTTTTGTAACGAAGACTTGGACAAGTTCTGCCTGATGAGGAGAGAAGAATATCCTGGTCTGGGGATTGCTGCTTTAAAAGTAATAATTCCATTTGCTATATCGTACTTGTGCGAAAGTGTGTTTTTTATGGTAAACATTAAAACAAAGATAAGAAATCGCTTATCAGTTGAAAGTGGCTTGATAATGTTCGTCATGAAGATTGAACCGGACATTGCTGAACTAGTGAAATTACACCATGCTTAGGTGTCTCATTAGGTTTTAATTTTAATTGTATTTCAATGTGCAGGTTTTGTTGCATGTGTATTTTTCTAGTATTTCTATATACAGTTCTCATTAGTTTTATATCATACCTCTTTGATTTAAATTCATTTTTAAACAACTCTACTAACTAACTAACTCTATGGCCTATGGAACCCGGAGGTTCAATGCCGCGTTCACAAAAGCTCTACACTGACTTCTATCCTTAGCCAATTGGATCCAGTTTCTACTTTGTATTCGTATCTCAGCGAAGTCCATCTTAATATTGTCCTCCCATCTGCGCCTAGGTCTTCCTAATGGTCGTTTTCCGATTGGTCTTCCAGTCAAGATTTTGAAAGCGTTTCTACTTTCTTCCATTCTAGCTACATGACCTGTCCACCTAAGCCTTCTAGACTTGACGACCCTAACAATGTTGGGTAAACCGTATATATTATGTAGTTCCTCGTTATGAAGTTTCCGCCATTCCCCATTCCCGTTCCTCTTGGGTCCGAATATTCGTCTAAGGATCTTGTTCTCAAATACTTTCAGTCTATGTTCTTCCCTCAAAGTAAGCGACCATGTTTCGCAACCATACAGAACAACAGGCATGATTATCGTTTTGTATATTTTAAGCTTCAAATTTCTCGACAGAATTCGCGACGACAAGACTTTGAACCGAATAGTAACACGAATTCTACACCCTTTGAAAATGTTCAGTAGACTTATTTTTTATTGTTCTTTACAGTGTGTATAAAAAACAAAAGTATGCCTATCAGAACAAAATTAAAAATAATATTTAAAAATAATTTCTGGTATTAGATTCTAACTATATTTATCTCTTCCGCCTATCTTCGCGATCCCCTAGGGGCCGCGACTCCCAGGTTGAGAAACCCTGCCCTAGGCATACATGAGTTATGTTGGAACATACATACATACACTTTTATGTGTATAAATGCAGATAAGAGAGAGTTGAGAGAGAGCGATTAAGGAATTACCGCTCTCAATCTCTTCACTTTACTTTTGCGATTCGCGAATTTCTTACGTGACAGTTTGGGGCTAGCTAGTTTTTTGTCTTGGACCACGATCCGATTTTCGATATGCTCTACCTAAATGCTGTAATGCAAATATTGAGAAGTTATCTGTGATGAAAGTAGCTGCAAATAAATACATTACATAACTTATTTATTGCTATTACACGATTTTTTAAAATTTGTATTCAATATTCACACATAACACACCGACGTTCTGTCAATACCTCAGATGTTATATTTTAAAGATAAGAATTACTTATGTCGTGAAATGATATGAATATATATATTCAATTGATATATACAACTGATGATATGAATATATATATTCAACTGATATATACAACTGATGAATTGTAATGTAACTATTTTACATAATTTTCATGCATTGAGGAAAGTAGAATATCATAAAAGAATTTCACCTGAACGGGTATCGAACTCACGATTTAAACGCTCGGTGGTGTACGACTGAGCTAACATGACCGCTTTTCGGAAGCTGCTTCTGAAATATAACTGAGCTCATACGTAAATGCTCTTTTCCGTATGGAAATCACAATGACGAAACGAGAGTGTGAATACATAGTCTCGAAATATTGTATCATTAAGTATTTCAATGTTACTTTTTTCTACACTTAATACCATTTCAACATGTCTTATTATATTTAACAGAAGGAAAAACATATCTGTACATCGTTTCCCGATTACTAAGGTTGGCTTTGGAGGTTCGAACCAGCAGCTTTAGTTTACTGTTTTCCGAAGATACCCGAAGTTGGACTTCGAAAGAGTTTGTCTCAAAACAGCTATCATCATATCGCTCAATCTGTTTGGTATATGTTTTTATACGTGTAAAGTCAGTATAACAATTCATTATTTAAACAGCTTTTCGTATGTATTAATATTCCTTTATAAAAACTGTTTTTGATATTATTATTACGGCACACCATTTTCAGATTTCTTTCGCGAGTCGTTGACCAAGTCGTTCCCCACCAGCGTTGCCAGACTCACAGCTCGGAATTATTCCAAAACCTGATCGAACTTATGCTAGATTCGGTCAAATTATGCTAGATCCTCATAATTACTAATTCAGGAGTTTAAAAAAACGAAGTTGAGATACGATAACGTAACTTAAAATACACAGAGAGCAAGAATGCAATACTTCACGCACCAAAATTTTAACTCAGCTAAATTAATGCAGTCGTTGCCAGACTCAATGGCGTATATATCGTATAAATGAATGCAAAGTTTTTGTTTACATATTTTGAAAGAAAATTACTTCGCAGCATAAGGGGAGTTGGGAATCGTCTGCTAGGGGGGGGGGGCGGCAGATTTTTGGTCGGTCTCGGAGCTGTCATTTCAGGAATAAATATGATCGTGAAGTCAGAAATAAAGATGGCGAAGTTGTCAAAAAGTTGGGGGGAGAATGGCCCCCATGGCTCCGCCCATGCCTCGGAGTTAAAGGATTAGAAAACCCTGGGTGGAGCCACAAAAAATCCCAAAGACGTTTCGAACTTACTTCGGAAAATAAGACTGCCTGTATGGTTTACCGACTGTATGAATCAATGGAAGAGGATACATTTCTGCCGTTCTTTTTCTTCCCACGACCAACTTCTTTCTCATCTCCAGGTTTTACGGCTTTCTGATAAACTTGCTGAAATTGTGCTAGATTTGGGCAGGATGCTAAAAGCAAGATGCTAGACATGCAAATTATGCTAGATCTGGCAACGCTGTTCCCCACAATAGGCGTGTCGTGCAAGTAACCAATCACACGTCAGGTACTAGCTTTTACCTATTGCTTCCTTCTCACAGCTCAGAACATTGGTAACTATGGATAGACGTACAGCAGTAATTACTTTATGGGAGTTGGAAGGTTATTCTGCAACTGCAGCTAGCAGGCGAGTAGGTGACCCGGCCTCTACAGGAAGGCTATGGATTCGGAAATATGGTGCTACAGGTCAGACTGATAATTTACGATCTCCTGGTCGTCCGCATGTGTCAACCGAAGCCCAAGATGCGAGATTAGTAAACGAAGCCCGGTTAGACCCACTAAGGACGTCTAGACAGCTAAGGGAAGTTTCTCTCTTTCCTGGTTGAAAGCATACAGCTCTGCGAAGGCTTCGTCATGCTAGGTTACGTGGCCGTGTTGCTGCCGTGAAGGAAAAACTCTCAGACGACCACAAAATTTACCGTCTCGCGTTTGCATAGGCGAATGTGGGTCTCAATTGGGAAAACGTAGTTTTCTCAGATGAATCCATATTCACAACATCAAAGGAGGGACGCCGTTTTGTGTATCGTCCGAGAGTCACCCGATATGACCATGGATATGTGGCTGCTTGCAATCGCAGTGGCCATGTATCTATTTTATGTTGGGGTTGGATTTCCAGTCGCGGAGCAGGACAGCTTCATAGAATTGAAGGACATCTGGACAATGCTCAGTACTTAGACATTATCAGTAATATCATGGTGCTATCTGTACGAGTATTTCAGCCTGATGGTGTAATTCAGTTCCAGCAATACCAGTCGCCAATACATACTTCCCGTGTGATTCAGGAATGGTTCGCAGGGCATCCTGAGATTGATTTAATCGACTGGCCGCTCGTGGAGCAGACCTCAATCTCATGGAAAATATGTGGGCAGAAGTGAAGCGTACTCTAAGGGAAAGTTGGCCTGAGGCAGATCCACCAAGAACTCAGGATGACCTGTGGCATCTTGTTTCCGAAGCATGGCTGGAGGTAGGGGAAGGAGATAGATTTGTCACCCATGTAATAGATTCCATGCCCAGAAGAATGGAGCGTGTAATAAATTCAGAAAGGTCTTGGACACAATATTAATGTCCCCGCCTTAACTACCGAAAACAGCCCTTTTCAGGGCTACCTAAACGCTTCTGAAAATATTTCTAGAAATAAACCACTCCTTGTATCCGATTTCTGTGCAATCCTACTAACAAAAGAATGATTATTAGCTGTAGGCTTTGAACTCAAGACCTCTTTATTGTCAAGTCCGTACTCTACCAGTGAGCTAACATGAACACGCAAACCCAACCTGAAGAAACACGACTTTCAATTTCTGGTATTCGATGACAATGATGCTCATATACTTGGCAAATGTTGTATTCAACTTGGGATATTCCGCAACACACACACACACACATACATAAACAAAGCGAAAGAGAGAGAGAGAGAGAGAGAGAGAGAGAGAGAGATGAATACACAAAAGCATATTCAACGTATTCGAATGAGACTCTAAGTAACGACATTCCGTTCTAAAGAGAGTTTGTGTTTCTTCCCGTGACGTTAAGGGGATCGGGAAAAGTTATGTGTCTTGAAGCAGGATACGACTTTGGATACTCTGTTTATACACTTTCTATATCCGTAGGAATATATTGTATTTCACGAATGTAAATGACATGCTGTAATGAGAATATTGAGAAGTTACATCTGTATGACAAATAGATGCAAATAAATACACTACATAACTTATTTATTGCTATTGAACGAGTTTCTTAAGTTGTATTTACATCCTCATATATAATACCGACCTACTGTGAAAATTATCTCAGATGTTATATTTTAAACATAATAATTACTATGTTCTGCAATGATTATGTTATATATATACACAACTTATGTATTCTAATGTAATTATTTTATATAATTTTTCATGCATTGCGGAAAATATAATTTTAAAAAAAAGGACTAACCTAGACGGGATTCGAACTCTCAACCTTAAGATTAGAAATCCGACAGCTTACCAATGAGCTAACGCAAGGACTTCTAGAACTATGCTTCTAGCGATGTATAACGGATCTCAAGATAATTATGACATTCATATCCATTACAAACGCTGTTTCTGTTCTACTTTGACTTTTATTTTAGTACTCAGGCGATAATTATGTTCTATTTCTTAACTTTGAGCATTCTTTTACATATGGAAAGATTCTTTAACGTATTTAATGTTCCATTACGTATGGAGAGCTAAATGACAAACAAGCATGTGCTGACATTAAAAAAAAAAGTTTCGAAATATTGTATCATTAAGTATTTCAATCAATGTTGCTTTTTTAAACACTTGGTAACAAGTCTTATTATATTTAAAAAAAGAAAAACAAATCTGCAAACTTTTTCCCGATTGCAAAGGCTGGCTTGGAGGTTCGAACCTGGCTTACTTTTTTCCCGAAGATACCCGAAGCTGGACTTAGAAAATTATTGCCTCAAAACACCAATAAAGAATGCGCTCAACCTTTTTGAGACAAGGTGTACATCTTTCACTTTGCATTAGATACGAGTTTGTGAATCAGGAGTGTGAAGTAGAGAGTTGTGTGTGTGAGAGAAAGGGGATACGACAAAATCTCGCGGCCGAAACACCGCCACCCAAAATTTCGCCGGCCAAAACCTCGCGGGACAAAATCTCGCCGGCCAAAACCTCGCGTGGCCAAAACCTCGCCGCCCGAAACCTCGCGGGACAAAACCTCGCCGCCCAAAACCTCGCGGGACAAAATCTCGCCGGGACAAAACCTCGCGTTGCCAGGTTTTGGGAGGCGAGGGTTTGGTCCGCGAGTTTGTCGCCGCGAGGTTTTCTACCCAAACCGAGAGAGAGATATGAAATAATATCATACATTAAAAATCGAATCTCCAATCCTCTTGACCGCTGTGTCCCCAAGCTCAGTTCCTTAAGTGATTATTTCTAATGGCACGTACCACGAAACGGCAGAAATATGTAGTTGTTGGCATTTTTGCAAAATAAATCGATAGCTAGCTAACTAGTGTCAAATAGGTTCAGCAGAGGTGAAGAAGAGGATGAGCATGCAGGGAAACTACAAAAATATCTCGGCCTAAATAGACTACTGTATGAACAAAATAGAACAATTCAATTAGAATCACAACTGGTTTGGGAAAAGCACAAACATATTCTGAACTCAGCGAAGAAACGTGCTGTGCTTACGTAAGAAGTCTGTCGAAATGTAAACTGGAATTGTAACTTTGTCAATGAATGGAATATATATACACATCCTCACGGCATTGTTAAGGCTCTATGTTTGTATTTTACATTTAAAATTGCAACTGACTGTCATACACGGTTGCACGATCATCACCGTTGTTCTTCGCGCGCAGAGTCATTCGAAGAACTGAAAACGTACTCTGTCCACAAATAGTTTATGGTTGTGAACTCGGAAAGCCTGTTACTTCTGCTTGTCAAGGTCAGAAAGTCGGATAAAAAGGGATGTGTAGAATGTAAAGAGGGTGCAACAGTGACTGAGACTTGTAAAAAACATATTTATTTGTAGTTCGTGCACATTACGCCTGTAGTGCTACTGTGGAACAACGTATATAGTAACTGTATAACTCTTGTATACCGCCTGTAGGTCCATTGGCGTAAGTGACGACCGAAACTATTTTGTCAGCTCTGACTGCTATAAAGCATTGCTGTGCTGCTTTTGCTTTTCTTTTCTCTCCTTTGTCATTTGTGAGATGCCAAACAAGTTGCTTTTGCTTGTTGCACGCGCTGAACGGGTTCCTGCGGAACGAAGTATTTAAGAAGTTCACTACACATTCTTGTTTACGATAGAAATGTGATGAGTACTTTGAATTATAATACGGTTTTAGATTGGTTAACTGTTGAAAAAAATGCGAAAATAAAGAGGCACTTTTAAATGTATATTAGTCGAGGACGTAGCTGCTGACAGTGCTGATTACACATTTTTTGGTGAAAGAATTTCATTACATTAAAGGTGAAAAGCAGACGTTCATTTAGGCAACTTTCCCCTCCCCACCACCTTCTCAGACTCAATCGGAAATGGTCTCAATCGTTTGTACAGAAATGTGCAGGCGAAATATTTCGTTTTTACACAATTAGGTGCGCCGCCAGAACGAAAACAAAGTAAGGGGCTCTCTAATTGGTAGCCCCCAACATGTCCAATTCAATCACAAATTGTCGCAATCGTTTGTACATCGTTTGTACAAAAATGTGCAGGCGAAACTTTCGTTTGTACACAATTAGGGACGCCGCCAGAACGAACACAAAGTGGGGGCTCTCTAAATGGTATCCCGCCCACCATGTTCAATTCAACCACAAACTGTCGCACTTCTTTGTACGTCTTTGTACATAAATGTGCAGCTGAAATTTTCGTTTGCCCATAAATGGGGAGCTGCCAAAACGTTAACCAACTATGGGCTGTCTAATTGATAGCCCTCCCACTATGTCGAATTCAACCACAAACTGTCTCACTTGTTGTACGTCTTTGTACAGAAATTTGCAGGAGGAATTTTCGTTTGTACACAATTAGGTGTGCAGCCAGAACGAAAACAAAGTGGGGGCTGTCTAAATGGTAGACCCCACCATGTCCAATTAATCACAAATTATCGCAATCGTTTGTACATCGTTTGTACAAAAATGTGCAGGCGAAATTTTCGTTTGTACACAATTAGCAGCGCCGCCAGAACGAAAACAAAGTGGGGATTGTCTAAGTGGTAGCCTCCCACCATGTCCAATTCAATCACAAATTCTCGCATTCGTTTGTACATCGATAGTACAATAATGTGCAGGCAAAATTTTCGTTTGTACATAATTAGGGGCGCGCTAGAACGAAAACAAAGTGGGGACGGTCTAAATTGTAGCCCCCCACCATGTCCAATTCAATCACAGATTCTCGTAATCGTTTGCACATCGTTTGTTCAGAAATGTGCAAGCGGAATTTTTGTTTGTACGCAATTAGGGGCGCCGCCAGAACGAACACGAAGTGGGGGCTGTCTAAATGGTAGCCCTCCAACCATGTTCAATTCAATCACAAACTGTCGCACTTATTTGTACATTTTTGTACATAAATATGCAGCTGAAAGTTTCATTTGCAAATAAATGGGGCGCCGCGGAAACGAAGTATGGGCTGCCTAATTGATAGCTCTCACACTATGTCGAATTCCACCACAATTTAAAGTGATTTCTGCTCTACAGAACAAATAAACCTATTTTTACATTGTAGGTAATTTTGATCCATACATTTTGTTTTCAGAGTTTAACGTACCACAATTGCTAACCTGTTTTATTGAATGATGATGATAATTATAAATAAAATAGTGGAATGAAGAAGTGGTAGAAAACTGTGAACCTTAAGGAAGGCCAGAAATGTGATCTGAATCCAAGGGCTACATTAACGTATTTGGGTTTCTTATTGAAAACAATGTAGTGCAACTTAAGTGACTATTTTTTAATGTTTATTGATATTGAGAACAAACATTCTTTGATCAATCTGTTATCAACTCCGATTCCAAGAGATATATGATAGTTATTGTTGGATTCTATTTTCTGACATTTAGGTAGAGCGCTCAGAATATTGGAGGTGCTACTGCCAAATTCTCTGCAACAAACACAGTGCCTAACGAGAAAAATTAGGACATTTTACGAGTCATAATTTTATAATCGTAAAAACATAACCGGGACCATATGATTTGAAAATAACAATAATAGCATTTAGAATATTTATATTCTATAGCGGAAGATGAGAGTATAAAATTTTAAAATCTTTTTACCTTCAGCTTACATCTACTTCGAAACTTGAACAGCTGCAATATTTGAATTTATCTATTGAAGAGTCTTTCCAATCTTCTTTAATCTTCTAATATTGAATCGAATACCAATAATATATCGAATATCAATCGAATATTGTTAATACATTTTTATTAAACATTTGCTAAGTTAGGCAAATTACTCAACGGCTCTACCAAAATATGTATACCTTACTGCTTCCATAGACTTCGAGTACAAATGCTTGTGGAAACAAACAAATGAAAGAAATTTTCTTTAGAGAAACTGGGAGACAGGCATCAGAAATGAAAACTATCAACACGAAATTATCTACTGGGCTTTGTTGCTTGTTCTGCTTTCGAAAATTTAATTAACTGTTTCATTTAACCATTTCGTTAAAATGTACTTTCGTGCAGACTTCCATGATCTTGAGGTTTGAACGGCAGCTCACGACACAAGACGAGATTAAAGTTTTTTTCGTCTCGCCTCTTCAATATGTGATGTCTTACGTGATCTAAACAGAAGAAGATACTTGTATATGAAACCCTCACATATGTCCGTATGCAAGAAAATCACTTTTCCTCTTTTACTAATCGTAGTTTTAGGTGTACAACATTTGGTATTTGAATGGTTAGCATTGACCTATGCATAAGCCATACGGTATTCTCGGTTCGATATTTGCCATTTCCCTCAAGAAACGACAACGCATAAGCTCTATATCATCCCTCTCTAATAACATATTTCTTAAAATGTCTTATATAGAGACCCTATCTTTTTAAGTACTTTCCGTAGAATTGATTTCCCATCCGTAAATAAACTAACTCACATTAAGGAATCAAGCCGAAAATTTATTGTAGACTAAAATTAGTTCTTTATTCTTTATCTTGTCTTCAACATAGCACTAGCATCATTATGAATTTGGAAATAACACTGAACACAGCAAATACTACTGGAAACTAAAACCAATATTTCACAGATAATTTAACACTCAACTTCCGGTAGCGGCGTAGATGTTACCTAGAAACAGCGTGAAAAAACAAAGCTGTTAATGAACAAAAATCTCCCATTAGTTTTGTTTACACCATTTTGATCTAGCTGTCAAAGACTAGTTATTTTGCATATAGGACATTAATTATTAATTATTCATTTTAGGTTTTATAGCAAACTTCTGTAGTCATTCCTGGTGTACTAAACTTAATCCAAATGCACTCTGTACGATGTCTTCCCGTAATATAATTAAGTGCTCCGTTTGGAGGGAAAAATTTGCGCCAAAAGGTTGGTATACTTCTTTAATGCGTAATTCAATAGAAGTAACTTAAAATATATGGTGAGTAATACTCTCGCTTACAACCCTGCATACACAAAAGCTAAAAGCATATCATTTCTTATTATACATTAAATGATTAATCGTTAGTGAGTAAGAAAGCAGTGAGGCTCTTTTTCCCCACCAAGATAAAGGCAATAAAAATTACATGCTCCTTACAAACTTATCGTAATACCTGAGAATTCTCTATCAATCTCAGATATAAATACATTAATACATCAATCATTGCAAGTATTAAAGTACTTATTCGGGTCCCAAAAATACTTAATTGATAATAACTTACGAAATATACACATAACCGGAAAAGTGCTGCAAAAATGGAAAAAAGAACCAGGAGTATAAACACCTCAGTGCAGTCAACTATTCCATTCTTGCAAGAAGATAAAATAGTACTTTCAAATAATGAATTATGTCTCCAAAAATATATGTACGACTTCGACAGTAATAAACAAAGTTAGAAACCTTGGTGGGTTAGACATAAAACTACAATGTGCTGATTTTCAGAGGGATAATATATTGTTTCTAATATGTACATCTTCCACTTTGCATTAGATACGAGTTTGTGAATCAGGAGTGTGAAGTAGAGAGTTGTGTGTGTGAGAGAAAGGGGATACGACAAAATCTCGCGGCCGAAACACCGCCACCCAAAATTTCGCCGGCCAAAACCTCGCGGGACAAAATCTCGCCGGCCAAAACCTCGCGTGGCCAAAACCTCGCCGCCCAAAACCTTGTGTGGCCAAAACCTCGCCGCCCAAAACCTCGCGGGACAAAATCTCGCCGGGACAAAACCTCGCGTTGCCAGGTTTTGGGAGGCGAGGGTTTGGTCCGCTAGTTTGTCGCCGCGAGGTTCTGGCCGCGAGGTTTTGTACCCAAACCGAGAGAGATATATGAAATAATATCATACATTAATATCGAATCTCCAATCCTCTTGACCGGTGTGTCCCCAAGCTCAGTTCCCTAAGTGATTATTTCTAATGGCACGTACCACGAAACGACGGCAGAAATATGTAGTTGCTGGAATTTTTGCAGAAGAAATGGATAGCTAGCTAACTAGTGTCAAATAGGTTCAGCAGAGGTGAAGAAGAGGATGAGCATGCAGGGAAACTACAAAAATATCTCGGCCTAAATAGACTACTCTATGAACAAAATAGAACAATTCAATTAGAATCACAACTGGTTTGGGAAAAGCACAAACATATTCTGAAATCAGCGAAGAAATGTGCTGTGCTTACGTAAGAAGTCTGTCGAAAAGTAAACTGGAATTGTAACTATGTCAATGAATGGAATATATATACATCCTCACGGCATTGTTAAGGCTCTATGTTTGTATTTTACATTTAAAATTGCAACCTTGTGTTTCTGACTGCCATACACGGTTGCCCGATCATCACCCTTGTTCTTCGCGCGCAGAGTCATTCGAAGAACTGAAAACGTACTCTGTCCACAAATAGTTTATGGTTGTGAACTCGCAAAGAATAGTACTTCTTCTTGTCAAGGTCAAAAAGTCGGATAAAAAAGGATCTGTAGAATGTAAAGAGGGTGCAACAGTGACTGAGACTTGTAAAAAACATATTTATTTGTAGTTCGTGCACATTCCGCCTGTATCGCTACAGTGGCACAACGTATATTGTAACTGTATAACTCTTGTATACCGCCTGTAGGTCTATTGGCGTAAGTGACGACCGAAACTATTTTGTCAGCTCTGACTGCTATAAGGCATTGCTGTGCTGCTTTTGCTTTTCTTTTCTTTCCTTTGTCATTTGTGAGATGCCAAACAAGTTGCTTTTACTTGTTGCACGCGCTGAACGGGTTCCTGCGGAACGAAGTATTTAAGAAGTTCACTACACATTCTTGTTTACGATAGAAATGTGATGAGTACTTTTAATTATAATACGGTTTTAAATTGGTTATCTGTTGAAAAAAAAATGCGAAAATAAAGAGGCACTTTTAAATGTATATTAGTCGAGGACGTAGCTACTGACAGTGCTGATTACACATTTCCTCGTTGAAGAAATTCATTACACTAGAGGTGAAGAGCAGACGTACATTTAGACAACTTTCCTCTCCCCATCACCTTCTCAGACTCAATCGGAAATGGTCTCAATCGTTTGTACAGAAATGTGCAGGCAAAATATTTCATTTTTACACAATTAGGGGCGCCGCCAAAACGAAAACAAAGTGAGGGGCTCTCTAATTGGTAGCCCCCAACATGTCCAATCCAATCACAAACTGTCCCACTTCTTTGTACGTCTTTGAACATAAAGGTGCAGCTGAAATTTTCGTTTGCACATAAATGGGGAGCCGCCAAAACGTTAACCAACTATGGGCTGTCTAATTGATAGCCCTCCCACTATGTCGAATTCAACCACAAACTGTCGCACTTGTTTGTACGTCTTTGTACAGAAATTTGCAGGAGGAATTTTCGTTTGTACACAATTAGGTGTGCAGCCAGAACGAAAACAATGTTGGGGCTGTCTAAATGGTAGCCCCCAATATTGACCAATTAATCACAAATTATCGCAATCGTTTGTACATCGTTTGTACAAAAATGAGCAGGCGAAAATTTTGTTTGTACACAATTAACGGCGCCGCCAGAACGAAAACAAAGTGGGGGCTTTCTAAGTGATAGCCTCCCACCATGTCCAATTCAATCACAAAATTTTCACATTCATTTGTACATCGATAGTACAATAATGTGCAGGCAAAATTTTCGTTTGTACATAATTAGGGGCGCGCTAGAACGAAAACAAAGTGGGGACTGTCTAAATTGTGGCCCCCTCCATGTCCAATTCAATCACAGATTCTCGTAATCGTTTGCACATCGTTTGTTCAGAAATGTGCAGGCGGAATTTTTGTTTGTACACAATTAGAGGTGCCGCCAGAACGAACACGAAGTGGGGGATGTCTAAATGGTAGCCTTCCAACCATGTTCAATTCAATTACAAACTGTCGCACTTATTTGTACGTTTTTGTACATAAATATGCAGCTGAAAGTTTAATTTGCAAATAAATGGGGCGCCGCGAAAACGAAGTATGGGCTGCCTAATTGATAGCTCTCACACTATGTCGAATTCAACCACAAACTGTCGCACTTGTTTGTACGTCTTTGTACAGATATTTGCAGGCGAAATTTTCGTTTGTACTAAATAATATACGGATGTGAGAATTTTTAATATTTGACCTAGAATTGAAGAAAAGGGATGGGGATTGTTATTATTGAAATTATGTATATATGTCGGGATATCTCAAAGTTAGAGATATGAAAGTTGTTCTTTCGACTTCTGATTTCAAATGTTAATCCAGTGTATCGTGTTTTAACGTTTTTTGGTACTTAACCTAGAAAGTAAGTGGGGCTATAGCTATGTATTACACTTTTGTCTGTTTAGCGATCAACGTTAACCGGTTTAAATAACGGTTGCTGAGATAAAAAATAGTACCTATTACACTAGTCGACAGAAAAAAATCTTTTTCTCTCGCACACGGAAGGAGATACCTGATTCTAATAGAACGTTTCACGTAGAATTCGAATCGGCAGTCAGTGGTTCTCCATCATTTCCAGTTTTACCGTGACAGAGGGATTTTCGGGAAATTTCACCTCAAATTTCCTGTTTTTTTTTTTACCATTTTCACACCTGTAGCTCAGGTACCTTTGGTATATTAATGCACAAATTATATTGTGTGTTAGCTTGATTTATACTTAGTGAGCCCTCTAAGTTTCATAAGAATAGCAATATTCTTTGTAGAGAAAAAAACATATTTATATATAAAAAATATGGTATGTGTACTGTTCATTTTACCATATTCATTAGTGCAGATAAAATCACATATAACTTTCACGAAGATTAGAATATAAGCACGGTTAATATCTCATTGGATTTGAAATAAAACAAATTTTAATGATGTATACAGCGTGTCACCATTTTATATCTACATATAAACAATACAAAAGAAGTGAGTGGTATCTTCTTAATAAATGAACACTTACTTACCTCAACTAATATGTTTTAGCTGTCGACTTTCTTGTGTGCTTGGCTTCTGGAACATCTCTTTTGAGTGTCCAACAGTAATCATCTAGCATTTTTGAAATCCACTCTCACTGGTATTTCTTCTCCATGGAGCAAATGTCCTGATGAAAATATTCCCATACTCATCACTAACAGCACCAAGGTTTTCAGGAAAGAAATGCAGGTGGGAGTCTAGAAAGTGAACTTTAAGGGACATGATGCAGCCCATTTCTTTGAATGATTGCAAGAAATCACTCACAATTCCACGGTAATTTGGGGCTTTCTTGTTTCCTAAAAATTCTCTGTTAAACATTTAAATGAACACCAAGTTGCTTTCTCAACCAGAGTTAAGAGATCCACAAATTTTGGTCACAAATCAAACATCTTATTTGGGGGTCTACGAAAATCCCTAGCGTCACTAACCCGAGGAAATCTTTCCTAGAAGTAACAAAATCCTGCATTACTTTTGTCCATTGCCTTAACAAAGTTTTTGAAGAGCTCCAACTTTATGTGAAGAGGATGTAGAATTTTCTAATCAGGGCTCACCAGTGAGGAATAAACAGCATTCTTCTGTCCAGGAGTTAATACATACGTTGGCCATTCCTTCTTGATGTAATGCTCCGCTTTGTTCCTGCTGCCCCATTCGCAGAGGAAACAACAATATTTCGTATAACCAAGCTGCAAACCCATTAACAAATAAATGACTTTCAAAATCACAGCAAACAGACCACTTGTATTTCGCATACTGAATTCTTTCTAACACTATTTCGATGTTTTCATAGGTTTCTTCATATTAGTTGCATAAGTCAAAGGCACCGAAGGAAATTTGTTGGTATTGTACAAAAGGACAGCCTTAAAACTAGTTTTGGAAGAGTCAATAAACAATCTCCACTCTGTATTTATATGTGCATGTCCAAGTGTATCCATCACAGCAGAGACAATATTACAATACAGTAAAATTATTTTCTTGAGAATAATAGTTTTGAAACTGTACGAAGGTTTCGAAAAATACACATTTTAGTGTCACGATGGAGCAGATTCCAGCCTTAAGTCTAGAAGCAAGAAGTTCTGTCTGTATCTTGGAGAGTTATAAATCCCGTACGAGGTCATTTAGTTCACCCTGAGTTATCAGATGGGGTTCCAATGTAGATGTGCTTCCTACATAAGTAGGATCATCTTCTTCATTTGGAACTTCAGTAGTTGTCTCAAGTACGTAATACTCATTTACCGCGAGATGAGGAGGAAGTACGGGTACAGTTAATTCTGCAGTGTGTGGAACTGGCAAATTAGGGTACTGTACCGTGTGGTTAGATTTACTGTTTATTTCTTTTATCTGTGTCATACAAAGGTAGCAGTCTGAAGAATGATCTTCTGTTTCCCTACAGATCATCGGTACCTCGAAGTTCATGTTTCGTTCACCATTTGCAAATAAAGTCAGACGTTTCACGCAAGTACAACAAATGTAGTGAGGAGTGAAATTCTTATCTTGGTTTCCTACACAGCAACTAAAATATAACTGATAACACTTCCTCAAAAGTGTAGTAAAACATCGACGTTGCGATTTAAATGTCAGCGCCCCACATACATAACAGAAATTGTCCGGTTGATTTACACACTTCCTCGGCAACATGTATCCTCTAAGGTATCACACACAAATACACACAGGAATCTACACTGCATCAAATTCCCACAAAATCCCTCTAGAAATTCCCTCATACAAAAATGGCGACATAGTGTACACATCATTGAAAATATGTGGTATTGGAAGTCCAATGAGGTATAAACTGTGATATATTGCAATTTTCATGGAATATATATGTGTTGAAGACCGACCCTACTAGACACTGACCCGAATTAACTGACTCGACCCGTGATCCGACCCGACAACTCGACCCGACAATCCGACCAGATTGACTCGCTCCGACAACCCGACCCGAGCTGTCCGATTGACCCGACCCGACAACTCCACCCGAGCTTACCCGAGTTGATCCAAGTGACCCGACTCGAGGTGACCTAACCCGTCAACCGACCCGAGTGACCTGACCTTACAATCTGACCCGTTTGAGAGAGCTAGAATCTTACAAAGCTGTCACCAGAAAAAATGCTGTTCAACTCGTATGCATAAACCGTGGTTTCTGCTTTTTTATTTGTTGTATAATTATCCTCCTCCTCCTGCTCCTCCTCAGTGTTCTGCCATTAATGACATCCAGTTTCCTTGAACTAGTTAAGAAGCTTCCATTTTTGCGATTTCCCGCAAATATCTTCCTCGCAACGGAAGTACCACCCTCCTGATTACAATCTATCAATTGCAACCATCTTACACACTCTCGCTCTCCTGACATCACCCCCTTTACCACATCTCTCAGAATGCAATCCCTCAGCAAGATCGAAACTTGCGATACGTCCATTTTTCGCTTCCTTATATCGTCCAATATTGCTCTGGTCTCTTGCATTTTTCAGCATTTCCTAATTCGCTTTCCTCTCTACCCTGCTAACATTCCCTATTTTTCTCCACATCCAAATTTCCAAGGTTAAAATTTAGGCAATCAACTTCGAAAGTCAAAATAAAATTTGAAGTTTTGAAGTCAAAATTATTTTCTAATAACGGATGTATATAGAACTTCTTTTAATATATTTTGGTTTGTAATAAACAAAAATTTCTTCACGTTAACATTCCTATTTTTACATTTAAAAACAGCGTTGCTGTAAGATAGAATCATAAGCAACTAATTGCATTGAAATATCAATCTGTAGGGAATTACCTTTTAATTTTTTTTGATTAATTTATCTTGAAGATATTTGCGTTATATAAAATCAGCGAGTAATTTAGTGCCTAGAAAGCCAAATCACTACCGCAGCAATAATAATAATAATAATAATAATAATAATAATAATAATAATAATAATAATAATAATAATAATAATAATGAGAATTTAATAATAATAATCTGAAGGTGACCAAGAAAGTTCTATCTCTTTCTGTGGAGGTCTGTGTTGAATTGGCCATCACACCGTGAGTTGAACGCAAATGGAGATAAGGCGAAGGTCAGTTGTTCGACGAGTTGAGACTGAATTTTCATGAAGGGGCACGGGATGAGACAGAGCTCTTTCAATAGAAACATATGTACTTTTCGAGACGAGACTACCTTCACGACACATTTCCGAGACGAGAATGCCCCAAACTTGGTCTCGTGAGCAATACTAGCAAGTATATCCAACATACTAACTGCTTGTGGCTGTTCAGATACAACGTGAACGTGCGTAAGGACAGGGTGAATATGGGACCTTCACAGAGCGTCATAAGGGCTTGTTTGCTGTGCGAGTTCAAATTGGTGCTCTGCGGGGCGGAAGATATGACAGGCATTTGGTGAGGGTGTCGTGACTACACGGAGAATGCAGGGATGGGACGGATTAAGGACTGTGACGAAACACTCAAAGACGCACCACGTGCCGGAAGACAAACATATGTTTAAAATAAAGACTTTTAGGCAGCAATTGAGGCGAAGACAGACATATGAGGAACGGGTACTACAATTCAGTGTGAGTGGAGGAACCATTTGGCACCACCACCATCAACTTGGGAAGCACTGCAAGTTGGATTGATGGGTCCTACATGATTTTACTTGGGGCCAGAAAGCAACGCGAGCAGACACCTGTGTTTCTTTAGTTTGTCGTCTGAGGAAGGAGCAATTTCTGGACAGGGTGTTGACTTGTGATGGGAAGTGGATCCTATACGAAGCTCCACGGCGACATCATCGTTGGTTAGCATCCCATGAAACGGTTCGAAAACAGCCCAAGCCAGCACTACACTAGAATAAGGTTTTCCTGTGCATTTTGCAGACTGCTCGCGGCATCGTCCATCGGGAACAGCTACCAGCTGGTCAGAGCATTAATGCAATTGTGTACTGTTACTCTCTGGATCCAGCACTATTGAATCGAAAAAGGGTCCTCCTGTTACAAGGCAACGCTAAGCCTCACGTAGCTAAGATGTCCCAGGACACCTTCAACGTCTTGGATGGGAAAGACTATAGGTTCCGCCATACTGCACGGACATTGTACCGTCCGATTATCACCTGTTCCATTCCTTGGACAATCACCTTAGAGAACGCCAGTTCAAATCGCTAGTAGAGATTCAATATGCACTTGATTCCTTCTTCTCTTCACGTCCCACCAAGTTCAACTGCGATGCAATTCATAGCCTTCCAGAACGTTGGCAGAAGGTCGTCGATCCTGATGGAGACTAATTTTGATATTCCAGGTACGTCTTAGATTACATATCAATGTTCGAAGGTTTTGGTGAAAAGGCGGCGGAACTTTCTTGGTCACTCTTAAAGTAATAATACTAATACTACTACTACTACTACTACTACTACTACTACTACTACTACTACTACTACTACTAATAATAATAATAATAATAATAATAATAATAATAATAATAATAATAATAATAATAATAATAATAATAATGTGTCCTGCCCAAAGGCAGACGTTTGACACAAAGGTCCATGCGTGTTGATTCCAGCTCGTAGCAATTAAGTTTTCTGATGGACAAACACCGTGTTAATGGGTTTTCTCGGTGTTCTCCCATTTCCTCCCACATTCTTCATTCAACCACTTTAATTATTTCTCATTATGAGTGTCTCTCTTAACGTTGGTACATAACATGTGACGTTAACTAGATATTTCCTTTCAATTTCTAATTTAACTTGACATAAAAACGCAGAAAGGAAAAAAAGTCAGTCCTAATATTAATTACAATTACCATGGCAATTAGTTAATATACGGTTAAATTAAAATTTTATTATTATTTCAGCTACAATTAGTCACAATTATCATTCATTCACCAACTTCGAATTGTGGGCCTTGCCGGACAAAGGGAACATAGGTCTATGTGCCCTTTTTCCGGCAATCGTTTTAAACGATCCGCCATGTTGTTGTGATTGTGCCCAGAAAGTTTCAAACAAAAATCTCTATTCGTTAGTCTGTGGCAAAACTTTTTTTGAATCTGTGCAGCTGGAAAGAACAAAGAAATAGTCGGCAGCAGACAACAGTGGTGTTTACGTATTTTGCCTGTTGTTTTGAGGTTACATTTATAAAGGAAGTTTATTATTAAATAACAGATATTTAAAGCAATGGAGCAGTCAAAAGCTAAACGTAAACGTAAATCATACAGTAACAATATAAATCTTAAACGTGAAAATGCTAAAGTGAATCGACTTAAAGGTGAAATGTATGTAAACAGATGTGGGAAGACTGTAAGTGGCAAACAGTTTGGTTATGTTCCTGATTGTTGTAGTGAGAAGTGTTGTATTCGTTTTACTAAAGAACATCAGGAAGAATTATTTTCGTTCTTTTATAATCAAGGTAAAGAGCTCCAAGACTCATTTATTTCTAATTGTATAACAAAAACAGAACTTAAAACTCACGCCATTCATCCCAAAAAGGCCCGAATCAATACATGGACCTATAGCCTAAACGTTGGTGGTTTGAATGTATCAGTTTGTCAGGGTTTCTTAAGGAAACTACTACAAGTTAGTCCTAAAAGAATAAGGGTAATCCAACAAAAAATGTTGAATTCACAAGACTTTACAGAACGGAGAGGTCATCACACCAACCGGCCCCACAAATTGAAACCGAACGTTTTGCATTTGATGAAGACGCACCTTGAATCAATTCCACACAGCCTAAGCCATTATAGTGGTAATAAAACCTCTCTCAAATACTTTGACAACCCAGAGCTCAACATTAAAACGTTGTACACTATGTTTCAAGAGTTTTATAGGGCTGAAACTAATGAAAACTTGAAAATGGGCTACCCCCACTATTTTAAGTGTTTTAAGTCTAAGTTTAGTAATGAATTTGGTATAAGAGCACCTAAAAGTGATGTATGTGATTATTGCACAGAGTGCAAAGAAAAACTGGCAAGAAATCCTAATGACCCAATCAAAGTACCGTATCAGGTTCATCAGAGGAAGTATAAGAGAAGACAAGCTTTAAGAAATGAGTACATTGAAAAAGCAAAAAATGATCCATCTTTTTTGGTATGTGAATTTGATTATGCACAAAACTACGCGGTGCCAAGGCTGAATGTTAACAGCCAATTCTATAAAAGGCTTTTATGGCTATATGCATTCAATGTACATGTTTTTAATGATGACGAGTCTTACTTTTACTGTTTCATGGAATCACAAGCATGTAAGAACTCGAACAGTGTGGCTTCATTTTTGTATGATTGCCTTAAAAAATATGTAGAAACATCACAAGTAAAAACTATTGTTTTGTTATCAGACTCTGCGGGAGGACAGAACCGCAATGCTACAATGATTAAGTTTTGCTCTTGGTTCAGCAAAGTGTTTAATGTTGAACTAATTCAGTTGTTTCCAGTTAGGGGACATTCTTTCACACAGTGTGATCGGAACTTTGGGCTCGTTCGGTCTCATATAAAAAAGAAAGAGGTCATTGGAACTGCAAAACCATGGCTTCAAGCTATGGTTCAAGCTCGGCAGAAACCCAGCCCCTTTACTGTAATAATGGATCGAAATCTGATCAAAAGTTGGGACGAGAGCCTTGAACCTTTTTTTTTAAACATTCAAAAGACTTCAAAACATCTGAAGTTCACTATCATGAAATATGTAATGATCAAATACAAATGTGATGGAACTGTATTGTGTTCTCCCAATTTCATCCCTACCTACTCGCCTTTCAAGTTCATGAAAAATGTTAATAAAGCAACATTAGCACAAGTTCAACCAACAACAGTGCTATTTCCTCAAGTGTCACAAGCTAAAATGGTTGATGTTAGAAGTCTGATGAAGTACTTGACCGCTGAGGACCAAAACTGGCTGTAAAGTTTGCTTGAAGAGAACGCTGAGGCCTAACTAGACCTAACAAAACATCCTTTCTATGATTTAGGTATGTAATTTTGTAATAAAGTTTGTTCTTTTAAAACTTGTGTTTTGTTTCCAAACATGATAACTGGTTGCTGGAAAAAGGGCACATAACATGTCTTACAACTTTTATTTTTTACTAAAAGTACTTTTCAGTAATCACCATAGTAATATCACTAACATATAAAGAATGAAATGTCCCACCAAAAAATATTCATCACAGGTGTTTCTTTAATTATAACTAAATATAAATTACAACTCTTAACTTTGAGAGCTCATTCCCGAAAGTACACTTTTACTCTATGTGCCCTTTGTCCGGCAAGGTCCTCAATTGAATTTTACAACAAACCTACTTATAGTATTTCAAAATAAGTGAAGAATGTAACGACCCGACCTAAGCTGACCCGACTGACCCGGCCCGACCCGTCTTAGAGCACTATCAGAGGGGTACAATTTACATTACAATTTATTTTGTATGGTTTAGCATACTTTAAGGCTACCATATTTCTAAAAACAGAAAGAACGGGACATCTTACAAATTAGTAGTAAATATTGCATTTTGTATTAATATTATGTTTCAAATTTTACTACAGCATCGCACTAATTACACAACTTAAAATAATGTATTAATATAGTCCATACTTAATCAACAGTCTAAAAATTATTATAGAAGCTAGAAGCTGTTTTTCGCAATCACTGAATATAAATGCAATCACTGAACATACAATATTTAGGCAAAAATTATGTTTTCAATATTATTACACATACCACCTCACATGCTCTAGATGTCTATAAAGAAAAAAATCCAGATTTATTAAGTTGTTTCCAAGTTTCAATGGACTGATTTATTTTTGTTAACCTAAAATGCGAACTAAAAGAAAGCAATTTGCATAATTGTTTCTCTGACGACGAAAAAAATGTGTTTTCGGGGCTGGTCTACAATGTAACAAGAATTTGTTGCCACCTCATGGTATACATTCTTACTTTTGGTGATAAGAATACCAGTTTGGAGGATTTAAACATTTCATGTTATACAGTATCCGGGGAAGCAGCGATTGGAATAATAATAAAGTTTAGAATGAAATTGTTCCTATAGTATTGTCGGAATCGAAAACCAAAGGAATAAGTCGATTTTATTATCTTTTTAGAACTGTTGATATGTAATTTATAAAAAAAAAAAACAGGTCAAGAAGGAAAGTTTCTGCACACCGGGACAAATTTTAAGAACCCGGGACGTGTGGTAGCCTTACATACTTATTTGCATGCGGAGTGTCAGTATGGAGCCACTACGTAGCAGAGTTGAAACAAAACCTCGTAAATAGGTTGCCAACTCAGGAAAACAAAATTACTGGCAAACCCTCAAAATTCTCCGTACAAATGAGAAACTGAAGACTGTATTGATCGTTATTGCATTTACCAGCAATTACCACTTCTTTAAAATTATCGAAACAGATTATTAATACTGGATAAACTTACACATCAAACCAAGGAAATTGCTTCAAAAAGTCATATTCTACTCTCGATAAGTGTTATCAAATTTATTATGTTAAATAAATAAAATAACTGCCATAGATTAAAAAAATATCGATAATGTATAATACAACGGAAATTTGTGTTCGTAAAGGCACTGTTGAAAAATTTTGATGTTCAATGTTATATTCTGGATTACAGATTCCAAAATACAGGTCAGAAGGGAGCTAATAAAAGGTTTACCGGTCTCCGCCCTTAATCAAAATCACAGCAATATTCCCGGCCAGGCCCGTAAAACACCGGCCAGTTAGCAACCCGACTCGTAAATCAAAATGCTGAAAGCAAAATGAGTTTAATGAAGAGTTTTTGTTTTCATTCTGGCGGCGCCCCTAATTTTGTACAAACGAAAATTTCGCCTGAACATTTCTGTACAAACGATGTACAAACGATTGCGACGATTTGTGGTTGAATATTGACATTTTGGGAGGGCTGCCATTTGGACAGACCCCACTTTTTTTTCGTACTGGCGGCGCCCCTAATAGTGTACAAACGAAAATTTGTCCTGCACATTTTTGTACAAACGATTGCGACCATTTCCGATTGAGTCTTGAAAGGGGGGGGGGGCTGTCTAAATGGACGTGAAAAGCAGTATTGCAAAAATACATGTAATTCATATTGAGCACGGTAGGAGGCAATGTTCATTTTAGATTTTCCACGGCGCTGCAATTGAATAAACGATGGCTGAATATAGATAGTACTGTGAAAATTCTATTAACTCAGATTGTGCACGCTCGGGAAATGCCACAGAGAGAATTTCGAAGCTTTAGGCCCAAGAGCCGCCTCTATAATCATCACTGACTGCCATTTCAATAATGCTTTTTATAGTCTGATGTCCGTGTTCCCATCGTTTCCTTCCCACTCCAACTGGATACTTGATACTTTTTCTATTCCAAGTTTTTATGATAGTTTTCTACAGAAAACTTGAGTTTTGTGTTCTCATCGGTTTCGAGTTTGTCAATTATTTAAGTTTAGGATTCTCTTTGTGCATCGAGGTTATGTGAGACGTAGACTCAAAGATTATGATGAAATTCAAACACAGCAAATGTCCAAATTTTGTAAGCTCTATACTGATCAACGTTAAAAGCAGAGATGTCCCATTTCTACCACTTCCAGTTGGCAAATCACCTCTATTGAGGAACTCCCTCGAGAGGAACTCCCTGAATTAAAAAATTCGCATTCGCCCAAAGTTATCGTGTGAAGTAACGGCCGCTCGTATGTACGTACTAATATCGATAAGTTCCACTACGTGATCCCAATTAATACTTCATATATCCCCGCCACACACACACACACTAGCATATGTACACACGAAAGTATACTTTAGTGAAGTAACTGTATACTGGGTATGAAGTGACGATGAGATAATTGTATAAACTCTAATTTAATTCACTAAATTCTATTATTTTATTAAATTACATTATTAACGAAAGAATCATGAACTCTTGAAAACTCATTGGAAGAAACATTTGATCAGGATTGTACATTCTCAGACACCTGTTGTAAACACATTTTTGTTAATAAACTCGACTAGCTTCCTCATTACCTTTCCGCATGCCTTCAAGCATAGCCTGATACTTCCCGATTCTTTGGACGCTTAACTCATTATTCTTCAGCCAAACAAAGCCCCGAGGAACACAACAACAAGGGGTATTCGACACACGTTTAAGATAGGTGCAGGATCATCGAAGACAAACAGATACCACCATTGGAGGACGACCGACTCCATGTCTAAAGAATATCATTCTGCCGGTTTATTGCCGCAGACACTTTTGTCAGCAGAGTAGTGGAATGAAGAATTAGGAGAATATCATCCTAAAAACGCATTATTGTGGAGACGCATCACGGAGAGAATTCGACGCCCCTAGTAGTCCAGCAGGATTGGGTTCCAGTTGTTGGCTGTTACCAGGATTATTCTGAGCTACAACTGATGGCACACCACCAGCACACGGATGGAGATGCTGTGAGGATTGCGCCATTTTAACGATTCAAAGAAAGATAATAACGATGCATTTTCAGTAATTAGTACAGTGTAATATATAGTTTTTTTCCTGAGAGAAATTGAGTAGAGTTATTTATAGACACCCGCCCACCCTCGCTACGTTTATTCGTTTTATCTGTTAGAGTAATTATTGTTTTATTGTTTCTCAGTTGAATGATTAAGTGGGTGAGAAGACAAAATTTCGCCAAGTTATTATATTTTATTTCTCTTTCTGCTAGTATATAGGAAGTGTTATTTACATTTCGGTGTTGGATATATATATATATATATATATATATATATATATATATATATATATATATATATATATATATATAGTAGTGTAGGATATTTATTATAAGTGTGATTTGAAAATACCTATAATGGAGAATACTAGTGCTATATCTTCTGCCTTAGATCGTTTAGTAGAACCCCCAGATTTTATGACAAATTGAACGAGTCAGTTTAGTCATTGTTTAGTCATTTTGAGGATTTTTCTGTCCTTCATGACCTACGTGATGTACAGAAACGTCATTTGTTGCCGTATTGCTTAGAAAATGGGGCTCGTGTTTATTTTTTAGCTTTACAATCAACGCAGAATATGATAATCTCATGTATGTTCAGATTAAGAAGAAATTAATAGAGACTTATGAAGATAATATAGTTTCGCAAGTTTTAGAGAAAGAAATGAGAAATAGGGAACAGTTAAATTCTGATTATATCTTAGATTACATTTTTCATAAGTGGAAATTAATACTCGAGTACGTTCCGAAGATGCCGTTGACCAAACAAATTAACTTGATAATCGATGGGTTATTGGTTTCGTTCTATTCTGTAGTCGCAAGAAAATCATATAACACTGTTATTGAGTTAGCAAAGTCCTTAGGTTTAGAGTAAGGAGTTAATTTTCTTGTCAGCATGCGTAGTCACCGATCGAAGTCTTTGGCAATAACAAACGAATACAAAATACATCCTGTTGGTAATAATACTATACAGCAAAAAGCACAGCACCGGCACACTTGGTAGTATCTACACGCTTACGCCGGAAACTAGAAACACACACACACACACACACACACACACACAAAGAGAGAGAGAGAAAAAAAATCTTGTTGTACATTTATACTGAATGCACCATTACTCACAAAATCAATAAAAAAAGAAAATAAAAAAGTTGTAAATGAAACTTTGAAGGATTGGTACCACTGCTGCGTGTAACACATGAAATTGTTCCATAACGATTGATTCGTAATATGGTGTATATGGGTTTGTTAATTGTAGTATAACAAAATGCCTTCAAATTGACCACCAAATAAAAAGTGAAATTTAACTCTCAAATTTTGTAAAATCGAAGTCGTTGGGCATTATGGGAACAATCTCGAATAACAATATATGCAAATAAATATTAATATACTTCGAATACTGTTTGGTGTCATAATGATTAGCGGATATAAATATATATGTATATACCACAGACATGCAACTCCAGTTGAGGAACTTAGTGCTGTTAGAGGTATAATTGTATGTTAGTAGTTTACAGTAAAATCAAGAACGTGCTCGCTTGACCAGCAACAGATGAAGTTAAGGTACACTACCATGGAAATATCTTTAGAAATAACAAGATCTTCAATTAATATCTCGTGGAATATACTAGCTTGAACATGTGACATAATAATGTTGATAATTTCAAACAGCGTTAGAAAGGAAAAACTTCGAGTAATATTGCTTTACTGTGTAAATCAATCTTGAAGATAAATACCGATAACTTGAAGATACACTCTTACAAAAACCCTAGTCATATAGCTATATTAATTTTCTAAGGCCGAAATCTTTCAGAAACATTTTCCAACTAAAGCATATAACATGACGATGCTGCTAAACCAAACTAAAACTTCTTAAACCTTGATTTTGTGGTTAAAGAGATTGCTTGTAGTCAATCAAAAGGAATAAAATTCACAAAGGTCCTGGTAGAGAATGTGTAATTCCATAGATAAAACGAAACTCTTGTTCACTATGCGCCTTAAACAAACATTAATGCTTTATAAGTGATATTTGTAAGTCATATGAAAAAGTTCATAATCTTGACACATTTGGCGATTATAATATAATAACCGTTACATGGATCATTTCTAGAGAAAGACAACGAAATGTATTAGACTCTCAGAGATTTTCTATTCAGTTAAGGTTTTCACTCTTCACGAGATTACTAAAACATGCCAGAAACACCAGATCAGAAAAAGTACGCACATGAATGGCAACATGTATAGTGGAGATATTGGTAGTGTCGTGAAATTTTATGGAAATCCTATGTTGTCCTAAATTAGAACTTGATGCAACTGAGAAAAAGTGTCTGCGTAAGTCTCCCCAAATACTTATATAATATATGTCGACATTTCCAATGGGAAATAATTCTTTAACTTGGCCAATAGTTTTCACGTAAGAAAATTCCAGTGTATTTTGGATACAATTACGCCCACGTTATACCAGACGCTAATTCGATATGATTTTATGCTCGATAATGACTAGTGCATTACCGCACAAGCTCATTCTCAAGGTAACGAGTAAAAGATTAACAATATACAACTCTTAGCCCATCTCTGGCAGAGAAGTAGAACAGTGTTACATAAAGAAACTGACTATGGAAGAATGGATCTAATGTCTGCGACATAAGCAGCACCCTTAGAGCAGCAAACACACTTTGCGAGAATACAATTAAATTGCTCAATTCCAAAAGAGAATAAAACCAAAATGTAAGATTTTTAGGAGGCGATTTTTTTGTGTGCGTTTCCATTATTTTATTATTTTAAAGAAAATTAAGCTACATAAAAGAAAATCGCAATTGCCTACTTTTCGCAAGATAATGGTGAAATTATCGGTTTTGTAGCAATAATTTTATAAGTGTTATTAGGCATGAGTCAGAAAATAACTTCAGAGAATACTGCTGATTTAGGACTTTTTGGGAAACAACGTTGTTTTCTTTCTCCTACAAAGTCAGTAGGTGAAGTATTTAAATGAGTGCAGAAATAAAATGTATTGTACATACTTGTAAAATTTTAGAAGCAACGGACATGAACGTGTCATTCTGAAATGCGAACCAAATATAGTACATTCAATGCCTTGTGAAAGAGCGTATGCGGTGAATTTTTTTCAATAAAATACTCCCTCGAGGAAACTTTAGTATGCATTTCTTTCTTTCTGGTCCTAGTATTAAAACTAAGGAAAGTATATAAAAATATTCTTCATTGTCAACAATTTTTGCTATACTTATGAGTGAGTAAAGACTTGTTATACAATTTGACATTATAGATTTACTTTAAGATACATGTGAACTCAAGCCTATCGAAAAAATACATTGCTGAATTTTTACGTTTGCTCTAGTATTGAAAGAACCAATGTAATTCCAATATCATTCATTGCTGGATCACATCTCTTAAACTAGAAACATACTATTAGTTATTAACGTTCAACGAAAAATAAGGTATTACATGGTTATAATTTCGGATTGGTAGAAGAGATCAATAAGAACTGAAGATGAGAAAGTATGATGGTTGAAAATTATTCTTTCAGCCATCAAAAGGGATTAAATCACACATATTTCCATTTCAAAAAGGAAGACCACTATGAGAATATAAACATTCTAAAAGTAAAATAAGTAAAAAACACACAGGACAAATAAATGAAAAAGATTATTTTCTAATATTCAGTACGATATGAAGATGCTTCTCATAAGAGTAAATCCATTACACAATATTTCAATGTTCTTCAATTGTTAAAGGAGATCAATTCATGAATTCAATTACTTCGAAGAGCAAGGTAATGTAATCCGTAGTCCACTGCCGAATAGTTTATTCAGTAACATTTTAAACGTGCTTATTTGTATCTATACGTCAATTAAAGGAATCACCACACCTCCAGAACCCATCTTAATAAGGCATGAGGTATTTGAGAATGCACGGGATTAATTTATACTTTGAATATTCAAATATGGTTACTGACTTTTTATGTATGTAAATGTAAGAAAAACTAGCTGAGTACTTATATATGTGCTTATATATCTTTGAATAGAGTAAAAATTCTTGTAATTATACTCCAAATAGTCTATTTCTAGTTTTATGTTGCAGCACGGATGTCTTAAGGATCTATTCTGTAGTTAGTAAAATATAAGGGTAACGAAGAATGTTCAGTCGCCTTTTTGATTATCACATACGAACATCGATACGTCACCTAAGACGTATGTCGAAAATCAAAATAGTCCCATCTGCATCGACGAACATTCCATCGCAGTTGAACTTGGTGCGCCGTGAAGCGAAGAAAGTATCAAGTGCATTTTGCACTTCGACTAGGGATTTAAACTGGCCTACTCTAAGGTGATTGTCCAAGGAATGGAACAGGGGATAATTTGACAGTGCAATATCCGATAAGTATAGCCGATGCAATGGTGTTTACCATCCTTGAAGTAGAACGGTACCCTGGGTCATCTTAATCACGTGGGGCTTAGTGATATCCCGTAATAGGAGTATTGCTTTCCGATTCAGAAGTGCTGGCACAGAACTTTGAGTTATTCTCGAACACTGCACAACTGCTAAAAAATACACAGTTGCACTGATGCTCTGAACAGCTAATAGCAGTCCCGATGCACGATGCCACGAGCAGTCCACCATCACACAGGGAAACATCATTCTGGTGCACTGCTGCTTTCGGCTGTTTCGTAACCAGTTCATGAAATGCTAACCGACAATGACGGTATCTTGGAGCTTCGTGCAGGACCAATGTTTGATCACATGTTAACACTCTGTCCAGAAAAGACTCCTTCCTCAGACGAGACAGCAAAACAAAACAAGGTCTGCGCTCAATGCTTTCGGGCGCGGAACAGAATAATGAGGGACCCATCGATCCACTTGTAGTGGTTCTCAATTTCGTCGTAGTGCTGTCGACTGGTTTTTCCCACTCACACTTAATTTTAGTCCCAATTTTTTATTTGTTTTTCTCAGTTACTGCCTGAAGATCATAATTTTCTACAAGTGTTGATCTTTGGCACTTGGTGCGTCTTCAAGTACTTCGCTACTGTCTCTAAAGTAGTTAAACCACCGCTGATTCACTGTCCATGTAGTCAGGACGCCCTAACACAAGGTTTGGCAAATCTTCTGAAGGGACGTTATACCCCGGTTTGATTTGAACTCATACAGCATACACGCCCATAGCACGTTATGCTGAGCTCCCATGTTCACTCTGTCCTTACGCAAGTTCACGCTATAACTGAACTGGCACAACCAGGTTGTATGTTGGATATACCCATTGCAATAACTGGGCTTCGATTTACCTCCTTTTGCATTCAACTCACGTTCTGTGCGCCAATTGAAAACAGACCTGCACAGAAAACGACAGAATTTTTTTTACTTACCTGTATATATTTATGTTGTGATTGTAAATAATATGAAATAAATGAAATTACTTATGCGACATGAGGAATATCTCGGAACATAATGTGTTAGAACCATAGTGTTTTACCCTCAGATGTTCTATTTCAAACGAAAAGACATTGACCTGTGCAAATCTGTATATGTGATAGTGTAAAACATCAATTTTTACGATATTACATTACTATATTATAGATGATATAATGGGAAATTCTAAATGGTTTCTAAAAAACGTAAATACTAGTCTTTCAACCTAAACCCACATTCAAAAATAATTTATACACAACTAACATAATAACTTAATATTGTGTTCTATGTAAAAAAAAAACATTATATGTATGTTTAACATTTAATTTCAGGACATCGATACAACGACTACGACTACTAATGCAGGTGCATCCAAATCACGATCATGGGAGTGGATGCGTAAGGTTTTGTTATGAACACACTGCTCCTGTTTTTACATTCTTATAACATATGTTGCAAACCATCTGCAAAAATTACGTTTCTGAATTAATATCCAGATTTCTTCAGACAATCTAATTTTTTGAAAATGTATTGTTGTAGCACATAAAGAGACAATAAAATAATAATGTTAACAAACGCAATACAATGATCGTAGCGACAAACAATGTGTTTCGTTTCTTATATAATGATTAATGTTAGCTATTGTAAATTGCTGTCACTTGATATTCTAACGTAGAATTATTATATTCTCTCATTTACGTGTTTTTTTCTGTCAGTTATTTTAGCATTGCCACTACAAATAACAAGTTACTTTATCATTTACGAGGAGAATAAAAATCTACAAACTTGCAAATAGTGAATGGTTTATATTGTAGAGATTTCTTAAATATCTAATTGGAACAGAAATATTGTATAAAACTAAAATGTCCTGTAATAGATGTATATGGATACTTTATTGATCTAAAGCCTCACACTTAACCTGTTTATTACTATGTATGTCGTGAATGACTGTGAGACGGTCCTACATTGCGGTGTTCGACCTTAAATTCTACATGTTCTATGGAAGTATTTCTGGCTTGCTTCGAATTCATCTTATCATCATTTTTGTGTAGGTTTAATTTCTATTGCAATGTTCAGGGTGTAATGTACCTTTGAACTCAATGGACTATTAAGTAATTGACAGTCAAATTTTTGATTGGTGCAGTGTATATTTATTTCCATCTTAAAATATATATTGAAGTGGACTTTAATGTAAGCACGGTAGGTCAATAGTAGAGCACTTACCTGTGTAGCATTGATTCCCTAGTTCGATCCCTTCAAAGTAAGTTTGAGATGGACAGCATCCAGTCAGTGGTTTTACTAAGGTTACTTCCGTTTTCTCCTACTTTATCATTTTACCAATTCTTCCATCATCATGTATTTGCCTTAATCATCGTCTCTCTTAGACTAAAGTGCAGAAACATGCCACATGAAGTTGTAATGCATTTATATTTTTTTTTGTAACGGACTTGAGCTTTCGAAGGATTTTTTGAGTAAGCATCACTTAACTATATGTATTATTTTATTTATGCCCAAGACAATAGCTAAAACGAATTGGCTCATAATGAATCGATGGTATTAATGTAGTAAAAATAACTCGTCACATTCAAGGGATTGTGTAAGTGTTTCATAATATCATATGTAACTTTATCATGTAATAACAAAAGCGTAGTGCTGTTTCCTGGTGTGTAGCGATCTCTCCCCTTCTGAATGCAAGTATTACATTGTATTCAAATCTTCAATTGAGCGAGAAATCTGAAACAGACATAGTTTACCCTGGAATCTAACCATGTCCCGTTTTACTGTCTTAATGATGTCAACGCTAAACTCTTACCAAATTCGAGAAAACAAAGATTAATAAAAAGAAATAACAAATATATTGTTAAACAACTACTCATTAGTTTCCTAAAACTAAGAGGGAATTATTAGTTTTGTATTATACAACTACTGTTAAGATCTCAAAAGAAATATAGATGAGACGTAACGAAATACTAAGTATAGTTCAAACATAATCAACATTTATCTATTATATTGATAATACGTTAGGCTTTTATACACTGCTCCACAAAACTTAAGCAACTCGAAGAAAGTGGCGGAAAATAAAACGACACGATTACTGCACCAAGTATAATGAACAATCAGACGGTCCAGATGCACAATGCAACACAAATGAAGACGAACAATACAGTTAGGATGTACAGAGTGACCAAAAAGTTCAGCACAACGATACCTGAACAGGTGAAGCTGGATTGTGCGAGAGCATAGGCAGTCAATATGGCGTGTGCCCACCACGAACAGCTATACAGGCACGACATCTGGCCTCCATGCTGCAAATCAGAGTGTTGATCAAGTCTTGCAGCAGATGGCGCCACTCCTCGAGGAGAGCTGTTTGCAGGTCAGGGAGAGTGCGTGCTGGTGGACTGCGCTGCACTATTCGCCGCCCAAGAGCATCCCACACATGCTCGATGGGATTAAAGTCCGGCGAATATGCAGGCCATGCAATACGCGTAATGTCTTCGCTCTCCAGGTACTCGGACAAAAGATGTGCACGGTGTTGCCGGGTATTGTCATCCATGAACAGGAAGTCTGGGCCAAATGCTCCGCGTAAATTGCACACATACGTATTGAGAATTTCATCCCGGTACCATTGAGCTGTCAAAGTGCCATGTTGCACAATATGGAGGTCCGTTTTCCCATCCAGCATAATTTCACCCCACACCATAATGGAACCACCGCCATAGGACGGCCGCTCAGTAATGAAGTTCGGATGATAGCGTGTTCCTGGCTCTCTCCACACTAAAGTCCGACTAGAATCAGACAACAGGCTGAATCTCGACTCATCGGAGAATATGACACGCGCCCACTGGTGTTCTCCCCATGCAACATGTTCCTGACACCATGTGTAACACGCACGTTTGTGCTCCAGTTTCAATGGCACACACAGCACAGGCCTTCTTGCATACACTCCTACTCTATTGAGGCGTTGACGAACAGTTTCACGACTCACGTGTTGTCCTGTAGCCTATAACAACTCATTGGCCAGTTCAGAGCATGAAGCTTGACGGTTACGTTTGGCAAAAACTGTAAGAAATCGGTCCTCGCCGGCCGACATCTTCTTCGGACGGCCTCCTCCATGACGTCTACTGACTTCATCTCCATTTTGGAAGCGACTCCACAGCCTCGACACAACACTTTTGTTTACGTTGAATTCCTGCGCCACTTCCACTTGCGATCGGCCCAATTCCTACCATCCAATTATTCGCCCGCGGTCAAAGTCACTCAAATATCGTCTACCAGCCATTGCAAGGTGTGTACTCCAGACAAGAATCACTAACTCAATGCTTGGAGCCTCGGACACTACTGGGCTGTGGTGTACGCCTCATGGCATAAGTTGTTCACCGCGCTTGCAACGGTGCTGCTTATGCGATAGAGGAAGTGCTCTCCTTGCCTGTGTGTCTCTGTGTATGTGCATGCCACAAACCAGTGTTGAATGGCCCTACACGTCACTTATACCAAGTTGCTTAAGTTTTGTGGAGCAGTGTAATTGCAAACAAAATATTGTGAATACCTTTCTAATGTATTTGAAATAATTATTGTGTTAAAAGTAGAAATCCAATTGAATCGTTGAGTTTGGAAACCGGTCATGTACATCCAAGCTAATTTGACAGGATATACAAACAAAACTAAACTAGTCAATTTGCCTCTGATATATAGATTTGTTTTCACTTTTGAATCGTAGAACTGCCATTTTTCGACCGTCCCGAAATTAAAACAGTTTAATATGATAGATGCATTTTGACTAATTTTGTCTTGTTTGTCCCTCATTTCAAATTAGCACGATTTTCGAACTCAATGATTCAATTGAAAACTAGATGCTGAAACTTAAATGAGCATAAAATTGTTAATCCAACCCACGAAATAATACTGATATCTCACACTTATTCACACATACCCTTACTCAACTACTCTCTCCCATACCATTCGCCCTGTGACGCTCCTAAAGCCTCCTGTAATTCAACATGCTTCGTGAGGAAATAATATCCCATTACAATAAAGCATCAAGACTCGCAAAACCAACAGAACAGCTTAGAACGCAACCATGGAACGACCAATTCGAACAAGGTATAGTCGGTTAAACCCCAAATAACTATATTAGTAGGACAAGATAATTTC
>NW_027657208.1:0-36978 GCF_964235325.1 Thermobia domestica | reverse complement strand
GGTGGGACGGTAACAGGCAGTCCGTCTGCGTGAGGCACTGGTCGCATGGCCGACGGTATGTTAGCATATATGAAGAAAGATTTCTCTTCTTGGAAATGCCATGTTAATGGATTTGTCATACAAAAGTAACAATCATTCACATAGTTTGGTGATTCTCGCCAGATCATGGGAATAGCAAAGCCAATGGAAGATCCTTTACGATTCGACCACGAATGAAAACTCGAGACACAAAATTGCAACATACTTGAGGAGCCCAGAGCTTGTCGTGGTCCCTGATTTCACAGCCAAAGTACGGTCTGTACACATTCCTAGTCTATAAGCCGTTATTAGTCTCCTTTGCATCTCAATGTAGCCTGTCTGCTCTGTAGCAAAAATTGTCAGCACTGTTTCCATATTTGCGAGGTATAATGAATCATAGCAATTAGTGACCACACACACTAACTACACTTCAGTAATACCTCTTTCCAGAACACGAACAGAACACAATTTGTAACAAACTGAAACTACGCTTAAAGGAAACATGCTCCGATCCTCCGTTCTTCTTCCCCTTTCTCTCCCCTAGTTACTATGAGCCCGGGCTAAAAATAGCAACAAAATACTCATAGCTATTGTTGCCTGTAGGAAACTTAGTCAGTCTGTCTACCATCATCGAGATTTCGAAGCCTAATGGGAAGGGATTGACAATGAATGCTAATAAAATATAATGCTTATAATTAAATGCACTCCCGCTTTAACTTGGAAACGAGAGCTAATTCGAGTTTTTCATTGTCGTTTTCGTTATCAGCGTGGTCGATATAGTTAAGAAACATCTATTTTATTCCAGTTACATTTTCACTGTTGGCTAGTGTAATCAGCTGATTAACACGCGCCTGAATGAATGCGACACCTTATTATTATTATTATTATTATTATTATTATTATTATTATTATTATTATTATTATTATTATTATTATTATTATTATTATTTACCACACACTGCTCACCACTAGGTATAATCAATATATGCAACAAATTCAAATCAAAACAACTGCAATTTATTTAATATGAATAAAGTTTAAAGATAAAGTTATATAGATTTTTTTTTATCACAAATGAGTGCATAACATTGTTAAGAAACTACTAACAAAAAAGCATTACTAAAACCAAATCTTATTCTTTGGCTAATATCATATAAAGTCTTTGGTCCAGTAAAATATTAATTAACTTTGAAAATCGATAAATAGGGGCAATATGCGTCCCGGCGAGTGTCCGGTCGGGACGCGGGACAAACATGTCAAAAATCGGTACAGTCCCGACAGAATCGGGACGGTTGGCAACCCTGGTTGACGAGGATCAAAAGATCAAAAGAAAGACCTTTCATCTGCAATAAGGATTATCGTTTACATCTTAACATTAATTACATTTCCTTTTTAAAGATCATTACGCAGCGATTTATATTTCAATAGCATTCTGTGATTTATGTTTACTGTATCATGGTAGTGGTTTGTATTCAAACTTTACGTATCATATTTTATTGTAGTAGTGCATGGGTGGCCAACGCGTGGATCGACAAGTCGCGAGATGTAACCTGTGGTAGTTTGTGTCATACTGTGTCTATCGATTATTATTGTTTCATGATTCTTTCTAGCGAGTTAATGAACAGACAAGGTGACGCCCAGTGATTTCTAAACTGAAAAGTAGTTCTTAAATCTGTAAAGTCTAATTTCAAACTGTAGCCCTGACCCCTTATCCATAATGTTCAAAATTTTAACTCGGCAATGATTTTTTTTCTAGCAGTAGGAAGTGTACCTATTTCAGGGATGCACCTCCGGGGGATCCACCGGTTCCGAAACTCCCCAACGCAACATACATTTGTACACTTTGTCACTAGAACTATACTTGTTTAACAAAGAAATGATTGATATTGCATGAAAATATGATCTTACACTTCATCTGTACTCTTTCTCCTATAAAAACAATCTAGTTCTATCATTATTTTCTGAAAATATAGATGGAAGTATTTTACAATTACTTATTGAATTTTCGGGTGCAGAATAATACCCGTTCTATGCTAAATAGACGTAGTGGATTGTACTATTTGACCCTTTCCCCCAAAAGCTTGGACCTCTCCCCCAACAAAAATTTCTGGGTTTGCGCCTGATGTGGCTGATTTTATGTCCTTGAGCAAGAATAGTTTATGTGGAGGTATTGCCACAATTATTTTTTTTCCTGAGGAAACGCCATGAAATTCACGAAGAAGGATGCTATGGGGGAATAGCCACGGAGCCATCTACAAAACAACTTCCATGTATACTTAAACGCCAATTCCATTTCTAACTCTGTAAATAAAAAATAACCAAATTTAAACCTTTGTTATATTGTATATGACACTGTAAACTTCCATGACATAGATTACATGATACATTGCAGTGTCTGATTCTTATCTCCTGAAAACGTTCATTATCTATTGCATAAATTAAATCAAACGCTTTCATGACATCATGTTTACGTTTATGTAAAACAGTTGAGAAAATTATCATTCTTCTTTGAGAAATGTTGCATTTGTACTTGTTTCCGAAGAATAAATGTCACCATGCAATGAGATCTTTATCTCGGCGCGAAGCTCTTTTAGAGACTACACCTGTATATTAAAAAAGTCAAGGAGTTACGTGATAGTGTTTCGTACAGGACAAAATGATCTTTTAAGAGCATGATGGAAGGTCACGATAAAATAATTGACTCCCTGCTGTTCCCCTCCTACATTTTTCAATGCGGTAATTTTGACATTTCACTTCCACATTAACGATTAGTGGCGCGATGGTTATGCACTTAAAAAAAAGAAAAAGAAGAAAAGAAATATACAATACAGTATAGCTCCCTTATCTCGCATACAATATATGTGTCACGCTGCATAAAATGGCGCCAATACTCCATTGTGGATCCAAATCTGTAATCTTGGCTCTTATGCAAAGTACGTGCATCACGGGACCAGTTAAAGCACATCATAAAAACATAAATAATACATTTACATCTTCATCTTTATACACAATAATGATTGATGAGTTCATTTCAATACTCACGACAGAATGTAAGGACTCGTGCTTGGAGATAGCAAATTTTACCTAAAGCATATCAACAGGTAAAGTCGAACGCAAGCATTCAGTCACCTTCCTTACAGGTCTGGTAGCTAGCGCGTGCGCCTTTGGTTCACGTTGTCTCGGGTTTGATTCTCGATAGAGGAGCATTAAACAAGTTTAACGCAATTTGATGGTTCGAATTCCTATTAAGGTTAAATTATACGAGGACTAATTTTTTAAGTAAGGTCCGATTGTCAATAGAAACAAAACTAGTAAAGATGTGCCATACATATTTGGTTATTTCCTCTGTACACACCAAGCAATATTTCTGCATAATTAGCATGTTTGTTTAAACATTTATCACAGCGTTTGACATGTTTTTATATACCAACGTCGTAGAAATCACCCAAGTCAATCTTCAACCGTTGTTTTCACTGCTGCTATTGGCTATGTTTGTTTGTTTGTTTTTTTTTTTAAATCGAAATGCGCACGCACGTTGTCTCCTCGCAAACCTTGGGCATTAGGCGACAGAGATGGAGTGGGTCAGCGAGTCGTGGGTCAATAAGATGTGACCTACTGCGACCCAACACCCACCATGACCTACTATGACCCACCAAGACCAACCCACTCAGTGCATTGTACAGAGCAACTTCTGAACAGTGGTGAATTTGTCTACGTTTTACTCTCAAGGCCTCCATTTTTCTTCCTTTTTGATTTGTTTCTATTTATTTACTTGAGATAAGTATATATCTAAGTTAGTAGAGAATTTCAGCCATTTTGGATATTGATATTTGTAATTGTAATAATAGTAATAGGACTTACTACTTGGCTTTCGAGACACAGTTGAATTTTACACTGTATTTTTTCTTCCTTTACGTTGATCTACCTTAACTTGATTTGAGACTTTCAAAATTCATCCTTTTTTCCACTGAAAAGTACCTGTAATTCAACAAGGAGATAATTATATATGATAACTAAGTTGATATTCATCGTAATATGGGCCACGACAAATATTTTACCATTTTATATCGTAAAGGTCAGATACACTGGTATTTGAGCGATTGACCGTAGAAATTCGATTAGTGATGATTTCACTGCTTTGTTTTACTACAAGTGTAAACTCTTTAGTCAGTGGAGAGGAGAGTGTGCATCATGGCTCAGAGTGGGTCATAGTGAGTGGTGGGTTAGAGTGGGTCGCGGCTAGTGATGGGTCATTGTGGGTCGTGGGTCACGGTGAGTGGTGAGTCAGTGAGTCATGGGTCAATTTTTCATTGACCCATGCCATCTCTGTGAGGCGACAGCAGTTTTAGTCGTAGCGTCAGTGTGGGCAGTTGAAATGTTACGTCAAATTGAGAATTTCGCCTAGTGTGAAATTCTGCTGCTCAAACTGAAAAAAAAATAATAAGATCTTTTGGATGGGAGGTACTCAAACTCAACCACCCACCGTATAGCCCACACCACGCGCCGAACACTTGTTGAAGATTGGCTTCGATCACAGGCGGATGATATCTACAACGTGGGTATATAAAATGTTGTTGAACACTATGATAAGTGTTTAAAAAAACATGGTAACTGTCGAAAAATAGCTTAGTGTGTACAGAGGAAATATATGGCACTATCTTTAATATTTTTGCTTCTATTAACAATCGGTTTTTACTTTAAAAAATAGCTTTCGTAAGTCCATGTTTCTCAAATAGCTTCGACGATAATAATAATAAAAAAAAGGTGTTAAGCCTCAACAAATTGTTGTATAATGTAGAACAATATTGTAAAGGCTATGAAAGAATATAATGAGAGGAAACATGACTAAACATAGATTGTTGATTTATCATTTTATTTATTATATTCTGGTAGGATATGAGAATAAAAAGAATATACTTAAACTTAAATGAATGCAAGGTGATAAATAACAGCATCTAAATTTCCCTACACACACACACACACACACACACACACACACACATATATATATATATATATATATATATATATATATATATATATATATATATATTAATATTGACATATTGACGTGTCAAATTGAACTAAGACCTTCCAAAATATTGTTAAGGCTAAGATCGAGAGAAAACCCAATTAGTTGTGACGTTGAGCCTCTTGCTGAAGAGACATAGAGATAACACAATTAAACATGGTTAAAAAACAGTTTAACACAATTACAAATTCAAAGAACTAATCGTTTTCTCTTCTCATTATTTTTAACTAGCCGCACCGTAACTCAAACTGACAGAGCTTTTCATGTCGTAAGATGAGAGTCGTGAATAAGAAGATAATTTTCAATGAAAAAATATTTCGTTAGATGAATTACTGTTTATATACTTTTCCACTAGTCCCTTTATTGTGGCTCAAATGGTAGTTTATGGCACTGCACGTATACCATATTTGATTATAGCTATATAGATAGGTCCCTTTAAATTACAAAACTTCCGTTTTTTATATTACTATTTTATTTGTGCTTTGATTTTTTTTAACTGTGAGAAAAGTTGGTTTTGCAAGCTCATTATTTATAAATTTGATAAAAATTAAAATGCCATTCATGGTGTTATATGCGTTATATGCCATTCATGGTGTTCGTACAATAACTTCAACAATTTATAGTTTTTCTACTATGAATCATACAGAACTAAAACAATGTTTGGGATGTAAGACTTGAGTCATCTAGTGTTGCCCACGTACTCCTAAGACTTCTCGTCTCGTCTCGAGAACGACACAAGAATTGTTATAATTAGAGACCGGATGTTAGGCAAAATGTCTATTATTTAATATTAAAGATATGATCAAAAATAACGTTTTAAAGTTTATATGAGAAGTTATAGTTTGGATTGAAGCCAATTTTATTTTGCCTATTTTGCCTATTTCGTCCCTTACTGCCTAAATAATTATTTTAGTATCTAATGTTGTCTATTCTATGCATTTTCTTCAAAATAAGCCATATATATTAGGTGTTTGTAAACACAAGCATGGGGTACATTACTATATACAGTAAAACCTGTCTTTAGCGGAATCGAGCGGGACTCGCAAAAAATTCCGTTAAAGTCAGGTTTCCGCTTAATGGAGGTAGACATTTTCTTGAAAAGAAATACAATTCAATTTTATGTCCTTCGGTTATGGAAGGTAGTTTAGCGACCCATTCATCCGACTATTTACATCACACGATTCACCACAAAATTCGTTAAAAACTATCTGGTGTCTTGCGGAAACTTTCTAACCATCTATTAGATTTTTTGAATTCAGTTTTACCCACACTTTAGCTACCGTTTTAGCCTATTCCTGTAATATAGGGCCCGGTATGCTCAGATTTTACGGTCTGACGTTAACAAACCACTCCTACAGTAGTTCATTAATGTCCTGGTTTTCAGTTTTCTCATGTGCTCTCTTTCTTCCATTACTGCAGTTTTTTTTAAAGATTTTTTTTAAAAGAATCTCGTGCACCTGAGTTTCACCGACGTTGAACATCTTCATGATTTCCTGTACATTCAATTTATCTCCTGCACTAGTATGAATCACTTTTACCCTGATTGTTAAGATCAAGCACAACCCGTGATTTAGAAGTCATAATAACTGCTGCTGGACTAATGCAAAAATGTAAGTTTAGAGATGTATTGGTAAAAATTGGATTACAAAGTGATTGACAAAACAGAAAACCGAGAGTTGTGAAGGTCAAGGACAACAATAAACAAGAAATTATTGTACACTTCTTAGTACTGGTTGCAAACCTTTGTCAAGGAACATTTTCTTTCATTCAATCTGGTATTGAGATTTCAGAACCATCCCTGCTGAGAGCAAGGAAGAGGAGAAAGGGGACCCAGAAAGCGTAAATGAGAAGCAATGCCATAGTTCTTTCAAATTCTGCACATTAATTTTTGCTTCAGGTCTAGATGTATTTCGCGCAAAAACGTCGTGCGGTATACTTAAAGACACAGAAAAGTTTTCTTTGTAATTCTGAAAGTCCTCTAAACCTTTCATTACTTGTCTTCACGACACATGACAGAGATTATGATTCCTGCTTTATTGCCTCATTTTTCCCCCAGAACCTTGTTTTGTCAGTTTCTCATTTTTATCCGTTGTCGCTAGTCGCTACACAAGCGGAACAGAAGTACACCTAGAAAAAGACTGACAGCTGGCATGCTCCGTAGGACTAGCCGAAAATTGTGGGAGGGTGTGAATATGCGTAGTGATTGGGGAAGATCAACACTGTCCAGAAATATTTAACATAGAAATAAGAATTTAACGGGAGACACTGTAATGCATATGTTCGTCCTCTCACAGGTTGCCTAACAATTTTCTAAACGATGCAGTCTGAAACTCAGAATTTTCCGTTAAAGGTTTATTTTGCTTTCCGTTGTCCGCATAACACAGTTTCCGCTAAAAGAAGGGATTTATACACGTTTATTACTTCAAAATTCATGGGACCGTGAAATTTTTCCGTTTAAGACAGTTTTCCGTTTAATAAAGGGTCCGCTGAAGGCAGGTTTTACTGTATATGGAATGCGTATCAAGCTTCGATTTTAGATATATACAGTAAAAGAATATATTAACAAACAGGTATGTTTCTATATTCTTTGAACATTACCTATGACTTGAATCTATTCTTTTTTAATTGTACTAGCTGAACCTGCGCTGTCTACACAGCGTATCATTCACATATGAATCCCCTTGTTATTCCTCACAACATCTGTACATGTTCCTTTACAAACACAAGTGAAAGACGTCTTGATTAAAAAAAATTAGCAAGAGATACTATAAAGGGTAGATTTTTAAATTATTTTTTCAATATCTGTTACCGTTTGCAAGATTTGAGCCTACTTCCGGTTGGAGTTTTTAATTCATGTATGATCAGTGTTTTCTTTCTTCTTGCATGCAGTATGTAATAAGCAAATACATTACACACACAATTAATTATAATGTCAGTGATATATGGTATTCATTGGGCAAAACACTCCAAACAAGAAAGATTCAACGTAGAGTGGAGAAATGGTTATCTTTAGTTTTTCATTATCATTTGGCCATGAAAGAAACGCCTGAGAGGTATGCAACCTCCGTATACAATTATGTGGTGTTGGAATGTATAATGTGTAGGATATGATGCATTAGTTTGTTTCTTCTAATTTCAACACTTCCAGTGTACAAGTAAAAATGTAATAAAGAAATAATGGCCATGTTTTTTTAAAAAAATATTCAATTAGAACTGGACAATCTACATAAAATTTGCAATCGATCAGTGAAAACGCCATCTTCCTAGAGCCTATAGTTTCCGAGATCTCATTGTCGAAAGGATTGGCCACAAACATATAAACGTCAACAAACGTATAGTTTAAAAGAACTCCAAAGATGGCAGCACAACTCATTTGCATTGATTTTCGAAAAGGCTTACTAAAATACAAAGGCTTTGAACAATAATTAAAAAAAAAATAAACTCTACGAAAAACGGGCTTATTTAAATAATTTATTTAAAGTACAAATACTTTAAAATATTTGTCTTTATTAAACGTGAAATCACAAATAGCCGTAAATGGAAGGTTTGAAATCCAAAATTAAAGGTTGGAGCTCAGGCGCTTTTGTGCATACATCTATAAACGTCGCCACAGGGTTGAACCTTCACGCTCTCCAGCTCCTCTTCCAGTGAGATGCGAAAACTGTCAAATCTACAATGATTACAACACTGTAAATTGCAAAAATCAGCCAGTCTGTGGACATTGCACAGAACCACATCCTACGCGCCTCTGCACCAACCTTCAACAGCCACCTGAATGCCCCACATGCCATGAACAACATCCGGCCTATAGTTATAAGGGCAAGAATAAACCTCAACCTGATCAACAACATCCTGATTTAGTCGTACCGCTCCGGATGCCAGACTCTCCACCTAAAACCGATCTTCAAACCACTGATCCAGTTACCATCCAGCAGCTTCTTCAATTTCTCACGCTCGCCTTACAAAATATTCATCCTTTTCAACGCAATCATATTCTACAACAACTTACCAAAGCTGCTAAATCAGTCTTCAATGTCAACTTCTACGCCACCTATACCAACAATTACGTTCATTTTCATACATCCCGTCAAGAAACAACTGTTTAACCTACCCGTCATTATGGATTTAGTCTTCCTTTTCATGAATATTCGCTCCTTACCTACCAACAAAACCCTTTTCGAAGCACTGTTACTCGAAGAACACGTATCTGTATTTTTGCTGAATGAGACCTTTCTCACCAAGTCTACCGTATGTAATATTCCTCGCTACACACTAACTCGTCATGACAATACAGCTCCTGCATTACGGGCCAATGGGGGAGTAGCAATTGGCTTTCGCAATCACATACCATCTCGCCATCACATTTGTCCTGTTCCACACCTCCCTGAGCATATCATCATAACATTGTACTTCAAGTCAATCATCATCACTTTTGCTACTATCTATGTTCGACCCGGTCACCCTATCCCACTTGAATTTTTCAGTCATATTTCTAATACCTATAAACATTTCATCATTCTCGCCGATATAAACTTTCATAGTCGCACTCCGAATGAACGCACACGCTTTACAGACCATATCACCACTCACACTACCGGCATCATACATACTCTACCATCTGCTACTAGACCTGTGTCCAATACCACTCCCGACATCGCCATCACCTCAAATACACTTGCTGCTAACAGTACATTCACAGTTCTTGACCTTCTTGGTAGTGACCACGCCCCGGTCAAACTTCCATATCATTTTGGCACCACTCGTTCACATACTGTACTTCCTCCACTACGAACCCCTCGCTTTGATAAAGCCAATTGGAATCAATATCGCACATATCTTACCCATGCTGTCGCAGCTCTCCACCCTCCTACATCGTCTGACGAGCTATCTGCCCACGTTTCTACTATCACATCTGAGATTACCCGTGCATCCGAATTATTCATCCCAACTTCTAGCTCCACTCCATACCAACCTAAATTACCTCCGCACTACCTAGCTCAGATCAAACGCTCTCGTCAAGCATATCGTGACTACGTCCGGACACGAAATCCCGAAGCACTACGTCTTCACAATCAGCTCCAACGTTCCGTAAAAAACTATATTGAAGCGTACAAAAAGCGCCAATGGATTAAAACTTGTAACACTCCTGCAGACACAGCACATCCATCACGTTACTGGAAACGTTTCAATGCGCTTTGTGGTAAATTCAGCAAAACGTCTTACCCCCTCATCATCAACAACAATCAAGCCGCTTCTGATCAGGACAAGGCGAATGCGTTTGCCGACTACCTCCAAGACATCTTCACCCCTCAACCCTCTGATCATATTTTTTCTCATCCAGTCGATAAAGTCAACACAGCGAGTCATCTCTTCCAACCTAGTGTTAGCCATACATTACCGCCCAATGAACTCACTTCTCCCATTACTGTTGCCGATATCACTTCCGTTGTCCGGACTAAACGAAACTCTGCTCCAGGTTTTGATTCAATTACATATCGCCATATCAAGGAAAGTCCGCCGTCACTACTCCTTTTATTAGCCTCTATCTTCACTTTCATCCTTCGAACAGGCTTTTTTCCTGCCGAGTGGAAGATGTCTAAAACGCTCATGTTCCTAAAACCGAAAAAAACACCCAGTGCTGTATCTTCCTATCGCCCTATACAACTCACTTCAACTTTTAGCAAAGTACTTGAACGCATTCTAGTCAATAGGCTCCACCCTTATCTCAGTGCACGCAGTCTCATCCCATCTTTCCAAGCCGGTTTTCGCCCGTCATACTCCATCAATGATCAGCTCCAACGCCTAAGCACCCTTATCACAAATCATTATAATTCTGTACGCCCATCCTGTCTTGTGCTTTTTGACCTAGAAAAAGCATTTGACAAAGTCTGGCATCTCGCCCTCATCTTCAAACTCATCAAACTTAAACTACCAACATCATACATCCGTTTCGTCTATCACTTCTTGGTTTGCCGCATTACATATGTTCATATTAACAATCATTTATCTCATCCAATCTTTCTACACTCAGGTGTCCCTCAAGGATCAGCTTTGTCCCCCTTACTCTACTTGCTATTCGTTTCCGACTTTCCAACTCTGCCCGCAGACGTACATATCTTTCAATATGCCGATGATACCGCCTTCCTTGCACTCGGCCGTACTATTAGACACATCAACCTAATATTGCAGGAATCAATTGATCGTTTCTCTCAGTGGTGTCGAAAATGGAAGCTCACTATAAATGCTTCAAAAACTCAAGCCATAGTATTTCTTCCACCACGCACACGCTCCAGAATTCACAGAAATCCATCACTTCTCTCTCTCTCTCCATACAGAATTCGCCAATTCGTCTCAGCAGAACAGTAACTTATCTCGGCATTATATTTGATCAACATCTTACTTGGACTCCTCATCTGAACTACGTTAAAACTAAAGTCTATAACCGCCTAAATCTCCTAAAACGTCTGACAGGCACGACATGGGGACTTACATCGCACCTCGTTCTAAACACGTATAAGGTTTTTCTCCGTCCCGTCCTGACCTATGGGTTCACCGCCTGGATATCAGCTCCACCTTCGTTCTACTTCAAACTCGCAACCTTCGAGCGCCATGCCTTTCGTATCGCTCATCGTATTTCTCTTCCCAGTCCGACTCGTTACTTGTACTCTCTCATAACCTTTCCTACATTGCTTTATCACATTGAAACTCTACGCCAAAACTTCATCACCATTCGCTACCAGCAAGAACAATCACTGCTTTTCGAAACTATGCATCACCTCGCCCTCTCATCTGTTCGCCCCCGATACTACCATCTCCCACTCAATTTACTCTTCATACTCTATTGCTATACCCTACCGCCTAATCATCCAGACTTAGCACTTGTGCACGATCACCGCCTTCATGTCCATCTTCCGCATATCTACCCGTCATATCAAGCACAGTAACCCCTCTGTCATCTAACAGGGCCTCCTCTGTCTACATTGGCCTAGCGTCGCCCCTAGGCAGAAGATAACCCGCATTTGTCTTTATTAACAGTACCTATGTGTTGTGGCGTGCATCGCACCTCATTTCATACCTCATATTCATTTATACACATTAGCATTATTTCCACAATAATGTTTTGTATCGTTGTAATCATCATAATTGTATTTATAACTATATATAATTTTGTTAATTACCTCACCTCTAAAATGATTATAGTCGCAAAGACTATAATGACCCAGCATATACAGTAATAAATAAAGTAACATCTCTTAGCCCACCGACTATAACCTTAAATTCCTTAATTTCCATTCCATCCCTTTCCTTAAAGAGGGTGTAGCCCTCTACAGGGTAGCTAGCCCAAGGGCTAGCAAAAAAAAGCGCCTTTGTTGCTATTGTAGCATTTTAATAGATAGATTGAGTATTTATCTTCATTATTTCGAGTTACATTCTAGTACCTATTTAAATGCCTATTTTTGAAATGTTAAGTGCCTATTTGCCTGTCTATTTTCCAGGTTTTTAATGCTTAAACATCCGGTCTCTAGTTATAATACTCGTCTCGGCTCGAATTTAGAAAAGTACTTCTCATCTCGTTTTCGAGACGAGAAGAGAAATTTTTCGTCTGATTGATAACACTAGGGACAATAGATTGATAGATTGATAACACTAGATTGATAGCAACAATATTCATTAATATTAAATTGGTGTGAAAGAAGACCTGATTTATGCTGATTTTAGAGAACTGAGGACTTTTAGAATGACTGCATTTCTAAAATCAACATATGAACAAGGTATTCATCATCTTCGAAAGAAATTTTTTTGAAATATTAGATTTGTATTAGCAAGCGAAAACTATGGAACTATTATACGAACAATGTTTAATAATAACGTGATGATTGTCCTACTTCTTTCCTTTATTAAGAGTAAGTTATCGACGGATCACAATATTTTGCTAAACGTAAACAAGGATTTTTTTAAGAAATGACGAAGAAGAAATCGATTTTTGAATAAGATTGTGAGTTTTCGAAGAGACAATAAGTAACAGAGTTTTATTCTTAAAATATTTGTATTAATTGAGGAAGTTTTATGCGGAAGGGTAGGATTAAGATCGCGACCAAGCAGATAAGTAAATGAGTGTTATGCTCTAACATTTTTCATTATTTCTTTTTCATTTTAAACAATTTTACTTTTAAGCATATTACTAGTTTGATTGAAACTTTAAGTTACTTAGAACAATTTATACATGTCTTGCGCCACTACCCCCATTCTTTTTTACAATTTTTAGTGTTAACAATTTTATTTACAATCAGCGATTCATCCTCATGGACAGGCCATTTTTGTTACAGGTCATGCTGTAACTTTTAAATCAATTCCAATATTAAAATAATGTTAGTGATATAATCGACATGGCTTTGTAGTTTCGACTATAATCATACGTTTGCACGTGCTTTCTCCAGCTCTACAAGAAACCTCACTTTTGTAGTAGTATTCATCAAATAAGCAAACTTAGCAGGTTACAAGAGCGAAGCTATTTTATCTACAATACATATGGCAGGGTGCAAAATTTCCGGTCGCCATTGGCGATTAGAAACTTAGAGCTGGCGATAGTGTTCAGAAGGAATGGTTTCTGCCTAAACTCACAGGGCTGCGAAGTTTCTGTTTCGCACTAGAATAATTGTCACTGAGTGAGAGAAAACACTGATTGTGAAGTCTTCACAACTGATATGGGAAAGACTTCATAATGTTGTAATTCGCCTTCTTTCCCACCCTCAATCGAAATATGAGATTCCCAAATTTGCTTCCAATGGTCACATGTTGTGCAGTTTTACCTGTGAGTACTGCTTCGTGTGAGAGGCTTCAGCACTCTGAACAGAGTTAAGACTGCCTCAGCAATTCACTTAAGACTGATACACTGGATGATTTGCTAACAATTTTCATCAATGGCCCTTTACTTAAGGACTTTGATCCGAAAACTGCAATCGACAACTGGAATTCAGTGCAGAGAGAGAGAGAAAGAGAGAGCGTTACATAAACATGAAGTCTTAAGGTAAGATATTTTTTAACATGTATATGTTCTCCAATTCCAAATTGATTATCCCGAATCTAATTGTCTGGTTTTGAAATTTTATGCCTTGATGTAATCTCTTTCTTTGTCAAACCAAAGGCCGTAAGGGGAGGTGGGAACTCTCATAATTTGTATGTGAGAGAAACTGGCGACCATCATTTTTGGATTGGCGAGTGCGTCTGACTTTGAAATTTTGCGCTCTGCATATGGAATCTCTTCCTTTTGAATGTTGAAAATGAAAGGCTATCCAGTCTCTGAGTAATTTTCATTACAATCGGCACGATAATGTCTTTGATGGGGTTACCGTAACTTCCGATAAGCCCCGCCACGCTATACCTACGGATATACTAAGTAAGAGAAAGAAACTGAACCTAATTTAATCTAACCTAATCTAATCTAACCAAAATCTAACCTAACTATTCATAAGTCATTATTGTCATATTGAAAACCTGGTGGGGAGTGACGAAATAAATACCATTTCATTTAACATTGGACAATGTTGCTTTTTCATTTAATATTGGGCGCCTTACTAATGTGGAGCAAAAATAGTTAGCGCAATTGAAAAAATCCAGCATTTTAGTTTGCAAATCGCCTATTTCCAACAATTTTCTTCTCTTTCCATTTTTCGTACCTTATCTTTGCCCATAACAGAATTGGTCTTTAGTTCCGGACTTTTGATACATCCTGTATATTACATTCTAGAATTGAATGCTTATAGATTACATTCTAAGCTAAAGAAAGATCATAACAAAAATAAAATTATCAACACCGTTAAATTATACTTCCTACGAAGTCTGAAATTATGGTATAGAAGTTTAACGCAACTAAAAATAGAACTATTAATTGATTCGTGTGCAAATTTGCCTTGAATTTTTAAATTTCACTTTCACAAGGCATGTATATATATATATATATATATATATATATATATATATATATATATATATATATATATATATATATATATATATATATATATATATATATATATCCCTAAGCATTTTTTATAACTGCAACATTTTGTCATTAATCTTTTCCTTTATTCAAACTGAAAGTAGCGATCTTCCTTCATTGACAAGCTGTCAACGTTTGCAGTTATCCGTTGATATATGAAGTATCTACCATAGGAGCCACTTATCACGAAGTTTGTCGTAGCTTGTCTTTCTATTGTCATTTTACTAGCCTTGTGAAATACCACTTTATCTTGTAGTTATTATTGTGCGTTGCTTAAAAAAGTTAATATAATTATCATTAAGACTCGGCTTTCCCTGACTTCGCGTATTTTTAACCTCACATCTTTTTACGTATCTAATCTAATATAAATAAAATTACGAGTTTGTGTGAAAAACTTAAACGTGTTACAGTTTCGCCAACTATCTACTTTTTAGACTTCCTAAGACTCTATGAATAAAATAAAAAAAATGTCAATGATAAAAGACAGCTTTTGAGATCCCTTACATCTGATTGGCTATTTTCAACCAATTCCGCCAATTAGAGTGCAGTTCACTCTAAACAATCCAAAAGGTAAACAAACTCTTTAAACTACCTTCCCCCTATTGTAAGCTACTAAAACGTAAACTAATTGCTTAATTTGCGTTCCTCCCTTGTTTTGACTTATACATAAAAGCTTGTCGTGTAGCAATCTGAAATAATCCCTTATAACTAGACGAACTGTTATGTTAAGTCCTGCGAGAGATTTGTAACTTGTGTAATAATTTCTTCGAATACACGTGCTTTTAGATTTCTTTGATATCCTCAAATGGTGAACACCTTTTTCCATGGGCGCCCGATGGGAAGGCAGGGGTCGCCCCCCTGGCTCACAAAAATGTATACGTAATATAGCAAACCACGTATATTAAATACCAGATATACCCAATGTGATACAGCAACCATGCAGATGCCCCTCCCTAGAAAATTTGCTTCGGACGCCCGTACTTCTTTCTGATTTCTTTCTTATGCCATAAACGCATTGAATCTAAACTTATGCTTTGTATCATTTTAACATGATTTTTTAAATTATATTAGAATCATAGACAAAGGTGGAGCTACTCTAAATATTTAGTTTTCCCCTTGATAGAGTCAATGTATTCATAGAAATTAATTCAAAAATATAATATTAGAAAAAACATACAAAAGATTTTTAATGTAATGAGTGCATTTTCACGTATTAAATTCAGGTAGAGCGAAATTTTTCATAGTACATTTTATTAGGTTCTAAATCACATTAGCATGGAACAAGTTAAAAGAGAGAGAACCTTATGTTCTTCCATTATCTTAGTATAAACGAATCGGTGACCCATAGGCCAGTTAATAGATCGAATCGGTCGCTCATAGGTCAGTTAACAGTTCCTGTCACTAATAGGACTGTCGCAAGTGGGAAGACACCCCTTGGTCCAGGCCCCAGACCAAGACAAAGTGTTTTTTTTTTTTTTTTTTTCAAAATTAGAACCATGGGGGACTCAGAAGGGGCGCTTACCGGGAAAGTAGTACAAAATGACCGATATTAGTGCGAATTCATAGTTTTCACGGTCGCACACATCAATGGTGTAACTCCGATCGCATTAACTTCGAAATTCACCGCATTCAGCTACGGGCCGGGGATCACCTGCGGGGGGGGGGGTTACCGGGATATGTAAAAGTAGAAGAAAATGACCGATATTTTTTCTTTCCTTGCTCAGTTTGTTTATATTGATATTTTATCTGACCCATGCGTAAAACGGATATTTCAGGTAGTTAAACATAAACACATTAAGGAATATGTTGTGATCGACGCTTCACACAGATTAATTATATTTGTGCAGTACAAAATAGCTTTGTAAACTTCTTAATAAATTGTTATTCTTAGGAACTTTTTGTTGAATAAGTATTGTTGTGGGTCATTCTGTCATATTTTAAGGCATACTTTGCCATTTTAAGGGCATAAGGGCATGTATATTTTTATAGTTTCTAAGTCAAAGAAGTCCTAGTCTTAATCATCATAGATATTGTGTCATTATTAGACTATCACTTGTTGGAAACATAAACTTCCATGCACCATAGCTCTCAGCCAACGTCTTTGTCTAACTACGTTTATCAATTATAACCTTTTTTTCTTCCGTTTCACCGTAAAGAACAGAATTATTCCTCAATGTCCATCCAAGTCACTCTTCCTCTTTATTTTTAATTACTTTCATTGTTGCTCAAGTTCTCTCACTATTCCGAGCTATTCCACTATTCTGTTGAAGCTATAATCTCTCAAAATTCCATGCGAATATAAGTAATCTTGTCCACTTAAGTCTTGCATCGTTCCTATCTTATATGGTTTAACATTAAGCGGTTTATCCATTATCTTGTATGTCGTAATTACGCTTTAATTCTGCAGCTTTTGTTCGGAGAATATTTAGTGCGGTTGAGGACGCACTCCTTCACCAATTCAATCGTTCTCATGTTGGCTGCAGAACAACCACTACACGGTAAATCAGCGACAGTTGTAGTTTCCTTGCAGTTCTCAAATGATCTTGTAGAGGAAGAGGCTTAAGTGGGACCTTCTTCACACATATACTCTACTAACATGTATTTTTCTCTATACATTTACTCGTTCTTCTACGTCCTTCCTTTACGCTCTTTCCTTTTTTCATCGAACATTTCCAATTTTTTTTCGCACCCTTTAGTCCTGTACAACTGGCTATTAAGCCCTCTTCTATTGTCTAAACTTCTCTCCCGACTTTGACCTTCTCTCGATCTTGGCATTATCATTTCCTGATTGGCGTTCTTTTACCATATCATTTTCATTACTTTGTAGATTTTCTATTACTTTTTCCTACATTTCTTACCTTTTTTTCTACTAATTATATCTTTACATTGTACAAGTTTTACAACCCTTGTTCAAAGGCTTTGCAGAAAGAACATAAATCGGGGTTGTTTCTCTTATACTTCCAGAAAGTGCGGCTGACATGAATTTGTTTACGCAGGCGGAAAGAGCTGTCAATGATTAAATTATTCCACTGTAATAAGAATTAGGAGAAAGTAGTCGTAATCGTAATTTTCCTTTTGAATCAACCTCATAGTCCATAACATTGAGATTTGTCCTTGTGTCCTTGAAAACTAAATTTCCTGGCCAAGTTCCACTGTCCTAATTCATAAATATCGTGATATTATTTTAGATTTCGTTTTTCAAACATCAAACGAGGTATTTTAAAGAAACGATCTTTCAATAGCATTATTGATTTTATTTCAATGCTCTGAATCACGCGTTCTATGCTGACCTTTAATGACCTTAAACGCAAGCAATTTGTCTTAACAATTTACTTGGACTAAGTAACACGCTAAGAAAGAGATCCATTAATATGTTAAGAATGTAGAAAAAATACTATTTATTGCTAATGTATTTAACATCTAAATATATAATTTGGAGTCTTCATAATACATGCATAACTAACGCATACAGATGACACATGTCGAATAATTTCATACACAAATCAGGGGCGTCATTTGGGAAGGGGAGGGGATAATTGTTTATACATTTTAACCAATAGTATAATAATATACTAATGAAAGATAAGTCGATGTATTTGGGATAGTCTTATCCCTCTCCATGGCCGCCCGAAGAAAATTTGTAGGGGAGGCTCTATTACATTTGGTACTTTTCAATTCTATTGAAAATCTTTTTTTTAAAAAAGTAATACATTTTCGTGAGTCGGGGGGGGGGGGCTCGGGCCCCACTTTGTCCTTCCCTTGGGGGCACCCATGTCCCTCCCCCCAAACAAAACCTGAAACAGCAAATGTTGAGATGGTCGCTTACAGGGTTCTCAGAAGTAAACGAGAAATATATTTTCCCAAACATGATATTACAAATGAAGGTATCTGTGAAATTGTTTTTTGTACAGGACAAAAATTAATCTGATGCTATATATATATCCTTTCCTTACCTTTCGGAGTTATAGGTTGCCGAAAACATGAAAAAGTGAACTTTAAAGATTCATAGCTCCAATACTATGGGACTTACTGTAGTCAGGTCAAGACTTCAGTTAGGGACTAATAAATGCTCTATTCAAATATCCATGATTCAGAATCTTGCGGTACTTCCGCAACAATTTTTATAGAGCTAGTTGGAGAGAACTTCAAATTATATGCTCGTAGCCAAACTCCCTCTATAAAAATCGTTGCGTGAGTACCGCATGACTCTGAAAAATGTACTTTTTGATAGGGCTAAGTGAAGTCTTGACCCGACTAGGGTAGGTCTCATAGTATTGGAGCTATAGACCTTTAAAGTTAATTTTTCCATGTTTTCGGAGCCTATAAATCCGAAAGGAAGTATTTGTGCACCCAAGTTGGTCTATATTTTTGTCTTATCCTGGTGTCAGGAATCACGTCACAAACTTTGTCGTTGTTGTTTTGAAATGCCCTACATATATATACACAAGAAGAATACAAATACCCGTTCTTCGCACGGGAAGAATATGTTTCATTCTGGTCATAAAGTACTAATGGGGGCTGAATTTGGATTTAAACGGCATCGGAAGTGTCACTGTTCATCTAAGCGACCCCGAAAACTATGACACTAATGTCTACGCTAATATCTAATATCGACACTAATATCAGTCATTTTCGAACATCTTCCACCTCTTACTCTTCCTCAGCAAGTTCCTTGGCTGAATTTGGATTTAAACGTTATCGGAAGTGTCACTGTTCATCTGAGCGACTCGGAAAATCATGGATTCCACACTAATATAGGTCTTCTTCGATCATTTTTAAATATTTCCCCCTTCCTCCCCCTTAAGTTGCACCACCGAAGTGTAATGATAAAAACCATCCCAGGCTCGAACCTATTCTATATGACATATTTGATCGAGATCAATCTCGTGATTCAAGAGTTATTAAGTTGTATTTACTTTTATATATATATATCTCCCCCTCCCCTACGTTGTACCGTCAAAGTGAAAAGAGAACATCACTCCCAGGTCCAAACTTCATATATGTTGAAAATTTGATTGAGATTGGTTGGATGGTTCAAGAATTATTAAGTCACAGACATAGTCACTTTCATTTTTCTATACCCTATGTAGATAAAAAGGATGACTTAGGACTTGTTTACTATCTTAGCTTCTTGAAAAGTGGACACAGTACGTCAGTGATACAAAAATGGTTGTAACCCTGATGTGCTACTTAATATGCAACTTCAGAAGCCCCAAACTTTACTTATGGCTTAGTTATTAGTAGTGATTACGAACGAATAAACCATCCATGCCGTAACTGTTATTTGATATTCCAAACTTGTGTAAATAAGCTCAACCATCAAATTTCCTATGTTCACACTAATTCTTTATTTCATAACTAACAAGTAGACCTCACCACTTCGCCGTTACGTTAGCAAAAGGAAACAACTACTGTCCTAGAGTAGGGTTGAATATAAGATATTGACAAAAATTTTAGCTGCTAATGAGCACTAGAAATATGAGAAAACGAAAAAGAAACACGAATGTGGGAAAGCCATCTACAATATAATTTGATAGTTGCAAGACCGATATTTTTTCGAAATAGATGGAGGAACAATAATTATGACTTCAACTATGTAAATCGAGTTAGGAGGAATGTTTGTATGGAATTCCGGATCATGGCCGCCATCTTGAAATCCGCCATACTGGATCGACGTCAACTTTTTCAAATGGAAAGAGGGCCATGTGAGGTATCAAACAACAATGATTTTTTCCACCCAATCTCATACAGTAATTAGTTTGTCCATATCCAGAACGGTTTACAACTTACAGTTCTTTGAATGTTGAAAAATTCGTTGTTTGTAGCAGATGACAAATGACTATAGTGACAATGAACATAGCTCCAGAGATAGCATTCTTACAGGACAAAGTTACGGCAATGCGAGAAATGCAAGTCCTCAGCATTCATAAAATGGTCAAAACAGAATTTTGCAGAGCACCAGGAGCACCTAATAAAAAATGAAGCGTCGCAAATATCACAAAAGTTAATGCCGGGAATATTGAAAGCGTACTTCTTCGGCACCTCGAACCATTCGATCGAATCATCGAATCGATGCTGATTTATAAAATGCATATTCAATCATTCCTGTGAAGCGAGGAGACTGAAATTGATTGTACACAAGGGAATGTAAAATGACAATAGTATCTCTGTCATGCAGTTTTGAATGGAAATGTTCGTCCTTTATTGCATAATCACGTATGGTGCGCCAATATGTTTTGTATTGTCTAAATAAATACATCCAAACGTTGAATTATGCCGGTGGTACCTTTTTGGAATTTGTCGCACTTCACTGATTTTCCAGGTGAAGCTGTTGTACGTCCACATTATTAAATGATGACCAGCTATCCAGCATAAGTAATTCCTTCTCCCTTTATTCGGCCAATAGCAATTCACATACCGTTCTTGTAGTTCATGTAATCCCATTTTACCAGATGTTGATGCTGTCACATGTATATTGCCAAGTTTCTGCACTAACCTATTAAATCCAGTCTGCAATGTTACAGGCACTATTCCGTTCTTTTCCTAGAGAACAAAACAGCTCACCAACTAACTCTCCCTTTAAATTAATTAAAGGCATGATTGTGTAGGAATGTGTCATAACATTACATTTATTGCAATGGCCTCAATTTTCCTTTTGCCTTTTATATCCAAAGTTCTTGGGCGATGCATTTCAAGTTGAAAACAACTTTGGTCATCATTACAGACATATTTAAACTCAAAATTAGGTAACGTCTGTTTGATGCTGTGAGCGTAGTCTTTAGCAGTTTGATTTAGGTGTGGTTGACGCTCATGATGAAGTCTTGTTTTAAAGGTTGTCACTTTCCGTAGCCCGATATAATAATGTGGTTTGAAGTTTAGTAGCCAGGCCTCCGAGGCTTTAAACTGTTCATACCCAATATCACGCGCAACGTGACATGCCATTCACTGAAGATCACTATCTGATACCGTTTGCAAAAGTACTTCACGTGCGTACAATGCCGTATAAACTGCACGTACAATGTCTTCCGTAAAAGGGAACTCTTGTCTTCGCGTGATAGTCCTTTATTCATTTCTTAACAACACGATCGTAGGTCCACTCGCTAATGCGAAATCGGTTACATATTGTCTTTTTACCGTGGTTTGGATATTGTGTCATGTAGTTAATTGTTTCGTCTTCTCAACCAAGACTGAAGCGCCCTTCTAGCGTTTCGCTAGTGATGGAAGTGATGCGTCTGACGTACTTTCTTGGACACTTGGTGTTCCACACTAGTTTCTTGTTTGTTTATCTCATGATGCGCCTCCTCTAGATCATCCAGAGTGTATTCCATTTCGAATTCCAGTTCTTCATCTGCTAGGAATCCAATTATGTTATCTGCGATTGCTCTTTCCTGTTCTGATATATTTGTTGCTTTGTGCTTGAACCGTAATGTCTGCAACTGCTGCAAGAGGTACATAGCAATGTTTGCCTTGTTTAATACCATGCCATGTCGTTTGTCAGTCTATATTTGTTGCCAGCACACATTATCCCTAACACATACACGCATGCACCTCCTAGAATTACAGACACAATACAATAAACGAAACAACTACTGGTATTTCTCAAACAATTCCGAGTTCACGGGTAGAATTGACAGTGAGAATAAATATTTCCTGCACTTGTCTTCTTACAAAAGAGTTTGTCGCTGTAGAATGGTACACGATGCACGTAAGTTCCTACCTTATACCATAGCTGCTACGACCAGGAATAACATTGGCAGCCAATATTGCTATTCTGTTCATCGTGCTGCCCCTACGGCTTATAGTTTAAGTTTGAATGTACAAACGCACACACGAAGTGACGAGGTCAGAACCACTTTATGAATGCTGAGGATCTGCATTTTTTGCATTGCGGTAATTTTGTTCTGTTAGAATGCTGTCTCTGGAGCTATGTTGATTGACACTGTAGTTATCTCTTATTTGCTACAAACAATGAATTTTTCAACATTCAAAGAACTGTAAGTTGTAAACCGTTTTAGATATGGACAAACTAATTACTGTATGAGATTGGGTGGAAAAAATCATTGTTGTTTGATACCTCACATGGCGCTCTTTCTATTTGAAAAAGTTGACGTCGATCCAATATGGCGGATTTCACGATGGCGGCCATGATCCGGAATGCCATACAAACATTCCTCCTAACTTGATTTACATAGTTGAAGTCATAATTATTGTTTCTCCATCCATTTCGAAAAAATACCGGTCTTGCAACTATCAAATTATATTGTAGATGGCTTTCCCATATTCATGTTTCTATATCGTTTTCCCATATTTCTAGTGTTCATTAGCAGCTAAACTTTTTGTCAATATCTTATATTCAACCCTACTCTAGGACAGTAGTTGTTTCCTTTTGCTAACGCAACGGCGAAGTGGTGAGGTCTACTTGTAAGTCATTTGACCCTATTTCTCACTATATACTCCTATGACTGCAAGTATTTAAAGGTAGTTATTTCAATATCTTACATGTAACTTAACAGTGCAAGAGCTTTGAGTAAAGATAATTTCAATGTATATATATATATATATATATATATATATATATATATATATATATTGCCAAATTCGAGACGAAACCGAGACTCTCGAGACTGAGCTTAGTCTTGTCTCGGTATCTCCAAATTGCAAGAGTCTGTCTCGTTCTTGATGTCGTCTAGAATAAATATCGTAATGTTGAGTATTGGTGTCGTCTCGATTTATCAACTTCAGTCTGGATCTCGGTCTCATCTCGAAATTTCGAGACGAGATGAGACCAATACTAAGAGGGCTAATTTCGGTCTCGTTCCTACTTTGGTTAAAGGTTGAACATTGATTTTTTAATTTAATTGAATTATTTTGAGTGTAGTTGCCCCTTACAAAATATATTGGAAACATAAAGGAAAAGTGCTGACATCTATTGGTCATAGTTGAGCCTTTACACTCACCTTAAGGTGATCCAGCTTGTGCTAAACTAAAATTCAGTGAGAGTACAGAAGTAATGTTCTTATTTTCAGTTTTTTACGCAACTTTGATTTATGATATAGCTCTATCAGACTTAAATGAGGAATTAGTGTACGGTTACAACGTATCCAAAATGTCTGTAGGCTATACGGTTTGCTTATAATCTCAAACGATCGCATCATTTAACTCCATACTACAGAGAGTTGGGCCTTCTGAAACTTGTCGATAGACGTCATCTGCATCGACTCATACTTCTCTTTAAGACTTTGCGCTTCCAACAACTCTTCTACTTATTTCAACGATTGCAACTCTTGAATGCTCATCACGATCACGATACAAGATCAGGTGTAAATAAACTCCTTTCTCTTCCCCTCGTTCTTCGCATCTACTATCTGTGTATGACAATCTCTGTCAATCAATTTACTTAAGAAGTCGGTTGAGCAGATCATCCATGAATCTCTCTAGGTTTCCTGATATCTGACAAAAATGATATATATTTGTTATCATTTCAATATGTCTCTTCAATTATTATTCTGGGGCCGCGGTGGCTCAGTGGTAGAGCGTTCACCTCTGGTGTTTGGGGCCCCGGATTTGATCCCAGCCTCTGCCAAGTGTGGTGTACTTTTCTATTGCGATGAGATATTTAACTTTGTTAGCCATAACGTCATTAGCAAATGTAATTGAAATATCTTGTTAAGAGCATTGGCTAACCAAAATGCCTGTCACTGTTAAATAAGATACACCTTTTATTATAATGGAAACAAATTTAAATGATGTTAAAAAGGGTTGCTAGTACATTTAAAATGATTTATTGAAATATAATGACAATTTAAATGTAGTTACAAAATTAATAACTAATTAAAAAGTGAAAGCTAGTTAATTGAATGTTTATGAATTAGATGGGAGACATTTCCTATTACATGGTAAGAATTTTGAACATTTCCTATTGAAAATTACAATTCAACATTTCTCCAAATTATGGGATAAGTAGAAGGATAGTCACTTACAATATTATTCGTCAGAAGAGACCAGAAGTTCCAACCTTTGATGGGCAGGAGAGATCCATCTCTATGTTCTGTCCGATGGAGACTTCTTCAAAACAACTACCTTGCTTCTCCACTGTACCAACTGAACTCCCGAAGCAAATTTACGGCAGTCTTTTATATGAATCGTGTAACTGTGGTTAAATTCCTCTTAACCTATTTCTGTTGTGACCCACTCACCTACAGAAGTCACGTAGCATAGAACAATTTTTAGAAATTTACTTTTAGGTGGAGACTTCTGGTCTCTTCTAACTCAATGAGCATAGAGAAATAAATTAATCTCTGGTTTTTCCACCTGTATGAAAAATATTTAAAATATTTTTTTTTTCGACTGTGATTTTTTACCACAGTGGTAGAGCGTTCACCTCTGGTGTTTGGGGCCCCGGATTTGATCCCAGCCTCTGCCAAGTGAACTTTGTGGTGAACAAATACCGTGTGCGTGGGTTTCCTCGGGGTTTTCCCGTTTATTCCACTTTCTTCATTCCCCCATTTCATTCATTACTCATCATCACCGTCTCCTTTAGTCTAACCGGCATAACCGTGGGACGTAAAACTCAAAGATTTCATTTCATAGGCAAGGCATGAGTAGCCTTAACTTCACCATGTAAAATAAGAGTAAATATTAAATAAATAAATAAATAAACTTAGTCTTAAAAATAGTTGTAAGGTAGTTTCACTTTATTCACATCAATATATTTTGTTTGAAATTTCAAGTAAAAATAAAGGGTATGGATTATACATTCGAGATTATGTTAAACCGAGTATCATGAAATATTCTATCCTTTAGTAGTTTGAAAGAGAAGAAATTAAAAAATCTTTTAACGCCTCACATTACACCCTTTAGGTTGAAGGAAATCTTTCAGTGTAACGTCCCGCGATTATTCCCGTTAGGATAAGGGAGAAGAATGATCAAGGTAAATGAATAATGATGAAATAATTAGTGGAATGAGAATGTAGGAGAAAGGTGAACACTCCGAGAAAACCCACGGACACGATGTTGTCCAACACAACTTTGCTTCTTGATCTCGGATCGAACTAGGAACCCCATGCACCAGAAACTGAGCCATCATGCCCCCTTTAGGGTAAAGGAGACAAATGGTTTAATAAGAGTGAATGGTCCTAAAATAATTGATAGAATTAGAACGTGGGGAGAAGTTGGAGAACCCCGAGAAAACTCATAGACACGATGATGTCAACCACAAACGCACATAATCTGTATCGAATTAGGGATCTCTTACAATACTATTTACAGTACATTGTATCAAAATCCAGAATCATGGACAAGTTTGTTATGAGTAAAGATTTTTAAAAAAATGGGAAGAGAAAAATGTTAAAAATGGAATTGTTTCAATCACACCAGGTGTTTGGGCTTCACTCTTCTAAAATATACTATGTAAGTAAGTAAAAAAAAAAATGAAAAAGAAAATGTAAAAGCAACGCTACTAATTCAGTAGGCTGTTTCCTTTGGTTTCTTGCTACATCAACAATGCAGTATACAGTACAGTAAACGGATTCGAGTTAGTCTAGACTCCCTCATATCACAATGTGTACGTTCGCCGTCTCATTTTTGCGTGATGTTACATTCCATTCGAATCGACTGCCGAAGTGGAAACATTGCTTTTTCACTTAACATGACCACTTTACCAGTGTAGTGGCCAGGAGGCGGTGCGATTGGAAAAATTCCATTATTTCAGATTGCAAAGCACCTATTTTCAATAACTTCTCTCTCTTTTTCGGAAGGGGTAGAGGGGAAATAGGGGGCTATTTTTACTTATGATGGACTTGGTCTATGGTTACGTACTTTTGATACACACGGTATATTAAAACAATGTTTAGTGTCCCGGAAAACACGAAAAAGCATTTTGGTTTTACTTGGAGGAACAGTTCGTCGTATACTATTGATAAAAATAATACACAATGCAAGAAATATAATTTTCTGGATTTTTTCAACGTAATAGATGTATTCGTGGGATTCTTATAGAAGACACTGTACAAAAGGTCGAATTCCCGAGCGGAAGAACTAGTAAAAATACACAGTAATTCTTAACCTTGGGATATTGTTTTTTTATTTTCTTATGCAACCCAAGGAACTGTAACGTACTGCAGATTGCATATCTCCCTGTCAATAAATTTACATTCACTTCCTCTCCATCTGGATTCTTTCAGCAGAGAAAACCAGGAGTCTTTGTTGATTAATAATTGCTTCTTTATTCGTCTTGATGAGCCATGCATTATCACCAAAAGAATAGATATCCATCTATGCTTTTTTCAATGATTTCGAAATGAAGATATAATAAATATCTAGAGGCAGCGCCGCATTTACGCGTGGGGCAACATGAATCAGGGGCGTCATTTGGGGTTCCAGGGAGGGAGCAATTGCCTCCTAAGTTTGAAATTCACGTGAAAAACGTGAAAATCTGCTTACATTCTCCTTCTCAAAGCAAAATCTGAAATAAAGCTGCTGATGTAGTCCATAGCACGAGGCGGCAAATCTAGGACTCATTTTTTTTTTTTTTTTTTTTTTTTTACCCTACTCCAGTTCTAAAGGTTTCAGAAATTTACTATGCACATGCACGTGGATATGCCACGTGATTAAATACTTCTCTACACAAAGCGTTAGTTCAAGAATGTATTCATCTACGCAATAGTCTATTAAATTTATTAAAGTCTTCTAAGAATATTCAAGAAATTAGTTTCATGGTTAAATAGAACGATTTGAAATTATCGAATTGCTATAGCCTGAGAGGTATTCAACAAGAAAAGATCGCTCTTGATTAGCAGGTTTAATATTGGACTAAAGAAGAAACTGGTCAAGCATCTTACGTAGGAAGTCCAATTGAATTGGATACATCTTGCGAAGAAATTGTCTTCTTCATACCGTCATAAAAGGGAAAGATAAAAGAAAAAAACAAAGGATAGGAAGAAGAACAACACAAGTAATCGATGCTTTGAAAAATGGGAGAAAATTAGGGATGCGCACGAGACGAGTCGAAACAGAATTTTCCTGACAAAATTCGAGTCGAGACACGTCTCTTCCAATAGAAAGATATATATTTTTCGAGTCGAGACTCACTTTTACAGTACATTTTCGAGACAAGACAGCCACAAATCTTGTCTCGTGCACATCCCTAAAGAAAATATAAGGAGTTGGAAGAGGAAGCTGAAGCTGACGAAACGTGGAAGAAACATTTCCAGGCCTGAACCCCCCCCCCAAAAAAAAAAATAGTCCCAACATGTGCCAACGGGCAAAATACTTATAATAATAATTCATATTGAGTACATTCGCATTGCATTTCATTATTTCAAAGTTGATTTCATATCACAACTGTCTGATTTTCTGTAAGCCAAAGTACTCTTAATACAGGGACTCCCACACTGGATCATGACGCTGCATCACTGAAACTTTTAGAGAAATACGAAGGTGATTTTTTTAAAATGGAAATTGAAAATAAGCTCCTCATATATCTCCAAGGGATAAGGGAGCACATCATAATGAACACATTTGAGAAGACTTTATAATACGAGATGAAAAGCTATATATTATGTTTATACTGTAAAAGATAAGAAGAAGAAACATTTTTGATGAAACATCCTTCTATGAGAAACAATACTTATTATTCTCTTAATGAAAATAAAAAATTTCCTCCTTCCCACTTCTAGGACAACTCCTTAAGTGAAATACAACCTCTAATCACGAAAAGATTTCACCAAGTCATGCACGTACTGAAGGAAAACATTAGCAACAAGGTGGAAGAAACACGGAACTGAGAAAAATTGAAATCAACAAAATTAATATTATAAACTGGAAGGAGAACGGAAATGAGGAGAGAAATTACCAGGTATTAGATGAACCTACGTAACTCATCCATCCAATTCGGAAAGGTTGAAACTTAGCTTGTGTTTTTACCGTTAATCAATCATCCAGAAATTTCATTCTACTACCAATATGTATTAACTTCTGATTTACTCCTTATAGATTAACCATTATGTTTCTTATTTTTATAGGACGCCCAACCTTCAATTATTCACCCAAAGATCTAAAATTTATTTCAATGTTACGTACCGAGCATGGATCCCAGTAAGGCCCGCACTCAGAAACTTTTGTTCGGAGGGGCCAAAGCTCTGGGGTGTCCAATATTACAAGCCACCACGTCTATGTAACATAGAACGGATATCATTCTGCACCTGAAAAGATAAGTAATTATAAAATACTTCCACCTATATTTTCAAAAGGAAAAATGATAGAACTATAAGAGAAATAGCACAAATGAAGAGTAAGATCAAATTTTCATGCTACATCAATCATTTCTCTGTTAAGCAAGTATAGTTGTATTGAGAAAGTCAATACAAATGTATGTTGAGTTAAGAAATTTGGGAGGGTCCAGACCCTTCGATCCCCCCGTGGATACGCCCCAGATCCAATTAAATTTTATTTTATCTTATAGAAATCGGTAACCATCCGACAGTCGACAGAATATCCAGGACAGTTTTTATACTATAATTTTCACTTTTGGTAACTGTGAGGGCTTAAGATATGACAAGGTCGTTTAACAATTGAAGCAGAAAATGTTTCATTGTTAGTAAATATCTTCAACTGACAATACATTGTTATGTTGGATTGTTGACTTGTATTATATGTTAGACGAAAAACACGTTACTCAATCGAATGTCATTGGTTCAATCCCACGTCCCACCTCTCTCCAAGCTGGCTTTGTGGTAAACAAATAACGTATGTGGGGTTATTCTCGGAATTCTCTCGTACCCTCCCACTTTCTTCATTCCATCAGTTTATTTTTAATTCTCATCACCATCATGTCCTTTAGCCTACACGGAATAATCGTGGGACGTAAAACTGAAAGATTTTATTTCATTTTTCTATCTCCATTTGGAGTGGGCAGGGAGGCAATTGTCCCCTTGAGATTGAGAAACATTTGTTCTTTAATAATCTATACGTACAGGGTGGCCCAAAAGTAGGTATACAGTGATACAAAGTATGACGTTTTAATTTATTAAGATAACTAGTTTATTTGCTTCGGTCTGTTCCAAGCTTAAGGTATGAGTGAAGAGATATTAAGAAGAAATAATAAAGAAACTAAGTCATTACTTGAATCTATAACAATAAGGAAATTATATAAAATGTCATAAGTCGGGCAGTACGGGACTGTATACCTACTTTTGGGCCACCCTGTATACTAACATACTACTAGAAAACGTGAAAATCTTATGTTGGTGGATAGTCCTGCCCCTCCTCTCCCTCTCCCCCAGGCAAACTCTGAAATGACGCTACTGGTCGGACTTTACTTCGCAATCACTTTATCTAGATACTGCAGTTTACTAGATTACCTAGTAAGGGAGAAGTTCTGCAGTCGATCTTCTATCTGTTTCCTTTCTTGGTCACTACACCGTTTATTTTTAATTTTCTTGTTTTGCTTCTTGAAATCTTGTATGCATAAAGTCATTAATATGAAAAAATCTCCTTCTTCCTAAGACCTGTGGAACAAGGAAGTTCAATGCTGTGTTCACAATAGCTCTCCATTGACTTCTGTCCTTAGCCAACTGGATTCAGTTTCTACTTTTTATTCCTATTTCTACGAGACCCATCTTAATATTGTCCGCCCATCTGCAACTATTCCCTGTTCAGCGTAAGCTCTAAACTCCAATAAACAAAATATTTGTATCCCTCCGCTTGTTACAATTACGATTGGATAGTAACGTATCACTCCCACTCCCCAAAGGGAGGAGCAGGTTATACACAAGGATTTTGACAATACTGTCTCGTGTTGCCCAGATACAGCAGCAGCAGAAAAGAAAAAAACTCGAAAGATTAAAAAAAAGTATTTGAATTTCGCTGGTAAACAATTGTTGCTTAGTGAGTAAAGTTTTCGTCTTGTTGGTGTTTCACCACAACACTCGCGGAACCGGGATTCATGCCAGCCATCTTTCAGACCTTTAAAGCAGAACACCCGTCCACAGTTGAGTTGGCGCCATAATTACTGCGCAAGCTTAGTGTTTATTTCTATTGTTTCATTAGCCACACTCGATTGCAGTATTATTAGATAATCCGTATTATATTGTTGTCATTTATGATCATATAGCAGTTTTATATGAAGCTTCATAGTAAAAGTAATAATCCAATCACATGAACTATTTTGCGGAGGAGTACAAGCGTCAGTAGGACAACAGCAAATCAGCGAGATTTAGTTTCACGTGGCTTTGTTTATCGCAGTTTAGAGCTTACGCCGAACAATGTTTAGGTCTTCCTAATTGTCGTTTTCCAATTAGATTTCCAGCAAAAACTTTGAAAGCATTCCTATTTTCTTCCATCCTGGTTACATGACGTGCCTACCTAAACCTCGTAGACTTCTTGACCCTAACAATGTTTGGTAAATAGTATAAACTATGCAGTTCCTCGTTATGAGGTTTCCGCCATTCCTGTTCCTCTTTGGTCTGAATATTAGTCTTAGAATTTTATTATCAATATTAGTCTGCGTTCTTCCCTCACAGTAAGCGAGTGTGTTTTCTAGCCTCACAGGACAACAGGCCTAATTATCGTTCTATATATTTTAAGCTTCAAATTTCTTGACAGAATTCGCGACAACAAAAGATTTTGAATTGAATAATAACATGAATTCCCTGCTTACAGTCGACATTTAATTTCTTTGGCGATATGGTTTGGTCTGTTAACATTGATCCTAGATATCTGAAAATATCTACTTTGTCGAAAGTATTGTTTGATACTTTGGCACCTCCATAGTTTGCAGTATTATAATCCCGATGAACTTCCACGTATTTAGTTTTCTCTGCATTAACTTCCAAACCCATGTTGTTTACAAACACTTAATAAGACCACTGCATTTAAAAAAATATTTTTTTGAGATTTCCACCTGCAGAATGAATTCTATAGTGATTATTTAAAATAAGGAAATACTTTTAGGTTTTAGTTTACTGTTTTATGATGACCGTTTCTCCTGGACCGTTTCTCCTCGAATTCTTCCCAAGGTATTGCAAACTTAACAACAAATTAGGTTAACCAAGAGTGAAGTTAGTTAAATTTCTTTTCTAATGACTTGAATTGAGAGTTCTTAAAAAAAGAAAAATTACTCTACTCAACCTTGATAAAAAAAAATTAGCTCTTTCTTTCCTTAAAGATTATATATATATATATATATAGTGTTCTTGAAAAACTAAAAATCAATCACTTCTTCGTGGAATAATAATAATAATAATAATAATCCAAGTGTGTAAAGTTGAACCCTTCCTAAATTCTATAACTAGTACAAACACGCCGAAATAAATCATAAAAATGGTTTCTAAGGCCAAAAGGTCTAATTTGATTGATAATCTTCTGCAAAGAATCGTGCACGTCCTGAAATGCAAAGTTAAGAAAAATCTTGAAGAGTGTTTACTACGCCTGCTCCCATAACAGACAGTGGAATCTCCTTCTTGTTTAGAAAATATTCCACTCCAAGGATGAATGACCTGCACAGACAGGAACAACGTAATTCTTCTAAGAATCAAAACAGGAACAAAATATATATTTAAAAAAAAATACACTTTCGAAGTTACTAGTGTGACTTTCAATTGCGTTGAATATACTTTGACACTGGAAACTCGGACTCCTTCCCTCCTATCGATTTGCATATATTTTTTCCCTTTCTCTCCGACTATTATGCTAGTGTTTTATTGCGTGCGGCTATTCAGATACTGGGTTTCCGTTATGTAATCATTATAGTAACTATTTCTGCTCGAAGTCTTGGTCTTCTCTCTCTCTCTCTCTCTTTCCCACCTTGAACACTTTTGACAGATGATGCAATAAAATCTAAAGGTCAAAAAATATCACTTCCACAGTCTACTCGAGTCAGAGTTGCTAACGCACAGATAATTAGAGTCAATCTTTATATACATTATTATTATTTATGTAATTCTCTGTATTTATTTTTAGTACTCAAACGGTTATGCAACCTGAAAGAAAATTATGAATTGCAGATTGTATAAAGTCTCAGGCGTATACATATTCAGTTTCGCACATCCATATACTACTTCCGTATTTTGTTTAATTTAATTTAATTTGATTTGAGTTCCAGCAGCGATACTGTATGAGAAGTGGACCTACAGCTTAACGTGGGTTCCCAACCACATAAGCTGTCACCGGAAATCGAACCCGACGCCAAAAGTTCCATGCGTACGTTAACCGGTTAACTATGAAGAAGCTCTTGTTTGTTTGTGATCAAAAGATTATGCAACCCGAAAGAAAACTGTGAACAGCGGGTTACATATAGTCTCGATATTCAATTACTCATATCCAGTGGTATTTCTGTATTTTTCATGTTTCTTTGTCTCCTTGTGATCAAAAGGTTTTGTAACCTAAAATAAAATTATCAATAACAGGTTACATATTCTCTCAGCCATATACATATTCAATTACCAATCTCCGCATACTATACTAATTCACGCACTAATGTCAAAACTATCGAAATATTTATAAATACAAGAGTATCGCATTACTAAACAATGCGAATATCGAAAAATATTGAAATATCAGATAGCTAACTCTATGGTCTATGGAACCCGGAGGTTGAATATCGCGTTCACAAAAGCCCTCCATTGACTTCTGTCTGTAGCCTACTTATTCAAGGTTTTGCTTTGTATTCCTATTTCTCCGAGATAAATCTTAATATTATTCTCCCATCTGCGCCTAGATCTTCCTAATGGTAGTTTTCCGATTGGATTTCCAGTCAAAACTTTGAAAGCGTTCCTACTTTCTTCCATCCTAGCTACATGACCTCTCACTTGAGCCTCCTAGTCTTGATGACGCTAACAATGTTTCGTAAATAGTAAAAAATTATGCAGTTCCTCGTTGTGAAGTTTCTGACATTTCCCATTTCGTTCCTTCAGGATTTCTTTCTCAAATACTTTCAGTCTAAGATCTTTCCTCAGAGTAAGCGACCATGTTTCGCAACCATACAACACAAGAGACATAATTATCGAACTACATAAAAGACATAGAATTATAATAGTTTTTTAAAAAATATTTTAAGCTTCAAATTCCTCGATAGAATTCGCGGGAACAGAAGATTTCTGCTTTTAGTCGGCATTTAATTTCTTCGTGGATATGGTTTTGGTAAATCAGATAAGAAATTATCAAAATATCGATTAGTAATATTTTGATAGCGATATTTGAATATATCGATCTATTGCTATATCAAAACATCGCAGAGATCTAGCATTAGTTTCTGCAGTCATTTCCGCCAACAATTCTATATTGTATGTTTTCTAAAAGTTTAGTTGGTAACACTGATTCATATAGCGATACAACACACTTTCGAAACGGATTGAAAAAAATGGCCGTGGATAAACGTTTCCTTCTGGTGTTTTTAGAAAAAGGAAGAGAAAAAAGAGTTTGAAATTTATATTCCTAACTAGCAAGTGATTGACTTTGAAACTTTTCAAGGTCGTTTTAAAAACATGACTCACGTGAGCTCGATTGCACGAGGGATTCTGAAAGTTCATATAAGAACGCTACAGTTCTTCTTTTAAAAAAATCTTTTTTAAAATATAAAAATAAATATTAAATTTAAAAATTCGGTTGACAATCTACGCTGAAAGTTAAAAGTACTGGATAAGTAAATATTTTAACAAAAGAAACACTGACCAAAGCTTAAAACACACTTTTAAAATATATATATAATAACGGTTTCGGATATCTAACATATCCTTCTTCAGACAATATCGAATACAAAGTATTTTCATTTATTTTTGATATTGTCTGAAGAAGGATATGTTAGATATCCGAAACCATTATATATTAAAAGTGTGTTTTAAGCTTTGGTCAGTATTTCTTTTGTTAAAATAATCAATCCAAAGCCATGGATAGTCTTACTATTAAATACTTCATGCATTTTCATAATAGTTTTGGTACGTTTAAATGGAAGGTATAACTATCTAGGGGAGAGTGGAGTAATGGCACTCACAGGGTAACACCGCACACGCGTCCCCAGTATTTACTACTCATAGACCTCTATACTTTGAGTCTAACCAATAATAACAATTAGCATCCAACAGTGCGAGCCAGGGTATTGAATGCGTTGCAACTGTAGCTAATGTTGTGCCTAAAGGACAGAAAACGATTTTGTAATTAATAAATGTAAAATTATGACAAAAGAAAATGAAAGGAGAGAGAGGAATCAACTATTTACACATTTCTTTTAATAATTTATGTAGATAATTTCCATGCCTAGTTTTCATTTTCCACTTATTACTAGGCAAATAATTGGAGTTGTTCATGAGATGATAATAAACTCAATATGGAAGTGTTGAACAATGATGCTTTTAGTATGAGCGGCACTATCCTACTTGGGTTGCACTGCCACTCGGTGAAATTAGAATATAAAAGCAGATTGTACGGTAAAAGAGGTAAACAATTAGTCAATGACTTACGACCACTCTCACTCACAAGCAGTTGTAAGGATTAGATTAGGGTGCTGTTATTATCAACGACATTTAATAGTAATAAGAATAATGAGAAATAACAACAGTAATAACATAGTAACAGATTTTTATAGATGCTTATTCAAGCGAATAGGACAGAAGTCAAGTAACCAGGTCTATGAGCATTAATTAACTTAATTCGTGGTAGTTTGTACGATCAAATTTTGTAGGAATTCTGTGCTCTGTAGTAGGCTACCATTTCGCCGACTTACAACCAACCGGCAATTGATAACTGAAGTTGGTCATAATTCGAAGACTAATTATATTCAGTTTGGAAGTTCATCGGATATTACAGTTATAAAATAAAAATTACATCATTAAGAAAAATGAAGAACACAGTAATTGTAGAGACTGCTACCGAAGAAGACATGAAAAAAATAATAAGGAACAAGAAACTTCAGGAAATGGTAATGGTAGAACAACCCAAGAAGAAAAAACCATTACTTATTATATACAGTGTCCCATCTGATTTCAAAGATGAAGGAATAATAGAGACACTCATAGAACAAAACTTCGAAAAAGAAGAAACAGGAGAAGTACAAAGTGAAATAAAACCAAGGTTTCGAACTGGACCCAAAAATCAAACAAAATGTCATTTAGTCATAGAAGTCACCTCTAGAATTAGAAGAAGGCTACTACAAAATGGCAGGGTATACCTCATGTATGAGGCCCATGCAATAAAAGATTTTATAACTATTCCCAAGTGTTCGGTGTGCTGTGACTACCTACACATAAGTAAGTACTGTAAAGAGGAGAGAAGAGTCTGTAACCACTGTGGAGAAAATCATGACCGGACAAATTGTCCTAACAAGGATAAACAGAAAGTATGCATCCCTTGCACAAAAAGGAAAAAACAATGTAGTGCAAAAAACGATCAAGACTGTGCAACTTACAAATTGTTATATGAGAGAACAATAGCAAGAATTGACTTTTAATAGAAGAAAATAGTAAAATAACAACAAAATCTTTGAACTATGGCAAACTCATATTAACAAAATGAATAACCAAGCTAAAGAAGAAAAAATAACAGTCATTCAACTAAATGCAAAGGGAAACAAAACAGTAATGGATGAAATCAAAGATTTGGCAGAAAAAGTGGAAGCAGATTTGATTATCCTTCAAGAACCATATACAAGAAACAAAAAATTAACAAACATGGGAACATGGGAAACAATTGTATCTAAAAGTCACACAGGAGGAGACCATAATTTATACAATACAGGTGAAAAACCACAGGCTGCAGTTATAAATAGAACAAAAATATAAAGATATTAAATATTACGCAATTCGGAGATAATTGGACTGTGTGTTTACAGTTAAGGTCTACTTTAGGAAATTTCAAACTAGTAAACTGTTACTGCCAATATAGCATGGATATAGAACCCTTTTTAAACAATATTGATGACTTCTGTCAGATTTACCAG